>NC_081564.1:74225528-74341399 GCF_022355385.1 Mustela nigripes
GGCTCCCAGCTCCACGGGGAGTCTGCTTCTCTCTCTGACCTTCTCCTCGCTCATGCTCTCTCTCACTGTCTCTCTCTCAAATAAATAAATAAAAATTAAAAATCTTAAAAAAAAAACACCTTTCTTTAGACATACGTGACATGGATGGACCCCACAAAACTTGTTCTAGTAACTAAAAAGCAAGTACCTCTGCATTCATAAGAGAAAACAAATAATAGATTCAAATCTCGCTAGAGTTATAAGGATCACCTGGATTTCTTGAATGTTGTTTATGAAAAGGAATTCAAACCAGCAAAGCAATAAAATACTAAAAATACACTGAACAGGCACCTGGGTGGCTCAGTTGGTTAAGCATCTGCCTGGGCTCAGGTCTTGATCCCAGGGTCCTAGGATTGAGACCTGCACTGGGCTCCCTGCTTAGTGGGAAGCCTGCAGAGTCTCTTCCTCTGCCTTTCCCACCTGCTTGTGCTGTCAGATAAATAAAATCTTTTTAAAAAATACATCAAACATCTGGGCATTATACTATTTTTAAAATAGCAGTTTAATGAAGAAAGAACATAAGAACACCTACTATGTTTAAGGGACATTCACCTGTTCTCTCACTAATTCTCTCAACAACAACCAAAGGAAGTTGATAATAACTTTTTGGGGGGTAAATTGAGGTTCAGAAAATTTAGGAATTTATCTAAGTTTAGACAATTTAAAAAGTAAATGCAGGGCGCCTAGGTGGCTCAGTCTGTTAAGCATCTGCTTTCAGCTCAGGTCACGATCCCAGGGTCCTGGGACTGAGTCCCGCATCAAGCTCTCTGCTCCGTGCGGAGACTGCTTTTTCCTCTCCTTCTCCCTCTGCCTCCCTGTCTCTCTCCATCTCTCATAAAGAAAGAAAATCGGTAAAAATAAATAAGCAAACAAAAATAAAAGTAAATATAATAAAAAATTATAAGAAATACAACTTAAAATAAGTAAACGAACTGAATGAAATCCTGTGGGAATCTAAATCCACAGGTTTTCCACTACTCCTTGCTTTAGGAAGATGAAGGAAGGAAAGTTAGGCAGGGAAACACCTCACAGCAGGAGGTGATCCATCCATGAATGCTAAGATCCCCAAGACTGAAATCCAGGCCAAACATGGAGCCTTAAGTCTGCAGACTTTTTTGTTAAGCCATTTGCTTTACCAAATCATTTTTAAAGACTATTTATTCATTTGAGAGAAAAGCACAAGTGGTGGGGAAGGGGAACAGAAGGAGAAGTGACAAGCAGGCTCCATGCTGAGCATTATTTTTAAGTCTCAGTTTAGGGGCACCTGCGTGGATCTGTAGTTAAGCATCTGCCTCTGCTTAGGTTGTGATCTCAGGGTCCTAGGATGGAGCCCCACAGGGCTCCCTGCTCAGTGGGGAGCCTGCTTCTCCCACTCCCTCTGCCTGCTGCTCCCCCTGCTTGTACTCTCTATCTCTCTCAAATAAAATCTTTCAAAAAAAAAAAAACTTTTTAAAAAATAAAGTCTCAATTTAAAAACAAAAAAATTTTTTAAAGATTTTATTTATTTATCTGACAGAGAGATTACAAGTAGGCAGAGAGGCAGGCAGAGAGAGAGAGAGAGAGAGAGAGAGAGAGAAGGAAGCAGGCTCCCTGCTGAGCAGAGAGCCTGATGTGGGCTCCATCTCAAGACCCGGAGATCACTAGCCGAAGGCAGAGGATTAGCCCATTGAGCCACCCAGGGGTCCCTTAAAAACAAAATTAAAGAGAAAAAAATCTTCTAGGTCCATCACTACCAAGAACAAGTGCACCCTGGCATGCATTTTCCTTAAAAGCCAGAAGCAAAGCTTGACAACAGCCAGAGCTGCTCTCACACAGATGGCCATGTACTTTCAGCAGTATCAGGCCGCAAGAGCCTTATTTGGCCTTAACAGACAAGAATCACCAAAGCACAGCCACCAGCAAGCGGCAAAAGAAGAAAGTGGTTAAGGTTTCTTACCTAAAATTACAACAAGGAAGCCTCCAGCACATAATGAAAGTCATTAAGAAAATTCTGAGAGTAATTGCAGGCAGACTTCTCCCCCAGAAAGGAACCAGCTAATAAGCATTCATTATCTTTGGCACGGTGAAAGTATTTATAGGACGTTCACAGAAAGCCTTCCCCAATAGGCCCACATTAACGAATGGCATTTTAGGTCTAACACCAAAGTGCTCTGGAGACCGTGAAAATTCACATTTTGTGCTTTCTCTTTTTTATACACTCTAGTATTCACCATCCCTGGAGATTTTATCACACATTTTCAGTTTTTGTGCCTAAAAGCAGTCAGGCTTCACCCATAGCCTACTGCGTGCCTGGCGATCTCCAGGCTCGTCGCCGGTGCGGTCTCCTGCAATGCTCAAGGAGTCGAGGCAGAAATCCGAAGGCAACGCAACCAGGAAGATGGGAGAGAATCTTTTCTCACGCCAACGGGGCGGGCAGTTTCTGGGAAGGGAGCCCGGCGGCGGCGGGCGCTGAACGAGGACATGGACTCGGCCGGGGCGGGCACCGCGGGCAGGCGGGAGGGGTCAGGTGGGATTGGGGGGCACTCGCGGGGCGGAAATGCCGCCCAGGGGCCCCAGACCCGCGCGTGTCAACTCCCCTCCCGCGTTCCGCATCCCCTCCGCGCTCTCGTCCTCCCCCTACAGCTGTGGCCAATCCGCCTCCCCAGCCGCGTTCCGGGACCCGACGCGCACGACCCCTCGGAGAAGCGGAGCGGACAAGTGAAAGCTCTTCTTTCCCTGGGGGGTGTGTGGGGGAAGCGGAGGGTTGAAACACTCGCCATTCTCTGCAACCTCCGCGGCGACAAGCTGCCGCTCCGCACGCACAGCCGCGAAGTGACAGCGCCCGGCATCATACTGGGAAGGGAAGGAATGGCCTGTGGCGGTGCCACCGGAGTTGGCTGAGACGACCCTACCATCACCGGGAAAAGTGTCCCTCTTCCCCATCACCTCCCGACCTGCGTTAAAGCTCACGAAAGATGCCAGGCGCGTCCCTGGCCCTGCAGCAGGCGCCCTCCATCCCTCCCCGCAGGTGCGCCTGGTACATGAGGTCCTAAGGTCTTTTTCAGACACGTTGGCATCGGCTCCCAAAGGGGGCCCCAACAGAACTTGGCCACGGGAGACTTCCAGAGGCGCGGCAGACACGGCAGGAAAACCAGCGGCTCTCCCCTCAAGGGCCTGCAAAGCCTGCCTGGCTCGCCCCTTAAAGCTTAACCCCAGACATGTGCGTGGCAAACGCAAACAACCCAAACGCCACCTGCGAGTTCCCTCTCCTCCCGGCAGGTGAAACGTCCTGGACGTCTCCTGGGAGCTGCCCGTCCGGCCAGCTGTACCTCTCCATCCCCGAGGCCGCCAAGTTTCCTACAGCCCCCACCTGAATCCCACCCTGTGGGCTCCGGAGCCGGAGGGCGCGGACAGCTGGGGCCACCGCATCCCGGATCCCGGGAGTCCACCCGCTCCGGGGCGGCCAGAGGACCTGTGGGACACCGCGGGATCCCCCGGGTGGGGAACTTTGGGGGCGCCGCGCCCCTCCTTACCTGGCGCTCTCTGGCCCGAGCTGGGACATCCGCCGGGGGCGCGTCCCTCCGCGCGCTCGCTGCGCACCTGGCCGCCGCCGCCACCGCCACCGCCACCGCCTGGCCCCAGCCCCGGCGGCCGCGCTAGCGCTTCATGGCGCACGGGGGCTGGCTCTGGGCCCCGGGAAGCGTGTCCACTTGGTGGCGGCTCCTCTGGCTCTCGCCTCTCCCCAATGGCTCCCCCGCCTTCTCCCGCCCCGCGTCCGTGCGCCCGTCCTCAGCGGCCGCCCTTTTCCCTTCGCACCCCGGGACCGGCCAAACTGGTTTCTCCGCTCTGGGGTGGTGCCTCCAGTCTCTCTCCGGCAGCCGCGGCTGGGCTGGGGCTGGGGGCGGGCCCGGCCGTCCGCCCTCCCTTTGTCCCTCCCGGGGGCGGAGAGGGGCTGGACGGGGAGCCCCTGGGCGGGCACACCAGGCCCAGCTCCTGCCTGGCGCCCTCCGTGCGCGCTGGCGGCAGGTGGGCACCCCGGCCGTCCCCGGAGCGCGTCCCCGGCCTCGCCCGACCCGCGACCTGGCAGCTGCGGTCGCTGTCGGCTCCTCCCGCGCCCCCGCCTCCCTGGGGGCCGCGCTCGCCACCCCGCCCCATCAGGCTCGCGTCATTTTCCCGCCGCCCTCCGCCAGCCTGGCCGCCACCCGGGGTCGGTGACCGCGCCAGCCCGTAAAGCTGGCCGGGCCGCGGCCTGCCTGGGACCTGACCTCCCTCGGTAAGGCGAGCCGTACACTCTCGACGCCAAGTCACGTTCCAGGACCGGTCACCCAACGCGCGTCGCGGTTCACCGCGCGGAGGGTGGGGAAAGGGACCACACCGAAAGACCTGGAGAAACTTATTCTGGAGGCCTTCTGCGGGGACCGACCTCCTTCGCCCTTAGGGGTTGGGGTCTAAGCAGCCGAGCTGCAGCAGGTGAAATGGCACGCCGTAGCTGGAAATTGGGGACTCGCGTGCGTGGTCTCCGGGCTGGTGTCTGGGCTTGTGAATCTTGCCTCCTCAACAGTGTGTACCGCACACTGGAAACTCGGTTCAGCAGAAGTTTACTGCTCACCCACAATGGAAGAGTCTCTAGAGGGAATGGAGGAAAGTCGAAGATGAATCGAAGAGTTTGCTTCGGGGCGCCTGGGTGGCTCAGTCGTTAAGCCTCTGCCATGGGTTCAGGTCAAGATCCCAAAGTCTTGGGATCGAGTCCCGCATCAGGAATCCTGCTTCTCCCTCTGCCCCTCGCCCGGACTGTGTACCCTTTCTCACTGTGTCTCTGTCAAATAAATAAATAAAATCGTCAAAAAAAAAAAAAAAAAAGTTTGCCTAAGGTGTAGTAAGGAAAATAGAATTCGCAGATAAATATCTAGTTACCTGCAGATCAGGGTTTCAGGTCCTGGGCCTGAGAGTTCAGACGCCCACCTGGGGGCTTAAGGAAGCCTTCTCTGAGGAGGCCATGCCGCACTTGGGGCTGGGAGAGCCACACTTTCAGGGATCAGAGTTGGGTGGAGAGGATATTCAAAGAATAGCCCACTATTCTTCCTCCACATATGTGAAAGATTCCACTGGTATCGTTAAACCCTAAACTGCCCTGAGTTTCTTTTTCATTAGACACTCTTGATTTTTTTATTTTTAAGTAATCTCTATGCCGAACGTGAGGCTTGAATTTACGACCCCAAGATCAAGAGTCACATGCCCCTCTCTGCTCAGCAGCGAGCCTGCTTCCTCCTCTCTCTCTGCCTACTTGACATCTCTGTCAAATAAATAAATAAAATCTTAAAAAAAAAAAAAAAAGGTCACATGCCCCACCCACTGAGCCAGCCAGGCACCCTGTCACACTTGACTTCTGAGCAAGTGGGCTGGTCAGTCACTTAATCTCTCTGGGCCTCAGTTTCCTCATCTGTAAAATGAGACTGGAATGGATGACCTCAAATGGTTCCTTCCATTTTCTGAACCCAACAGCAGAGCAAAGGTACAGAAGCTGGAAAACATAGGGACCAGTGAATAGCAATGGGGAAAACCAGTTGGCTGACAGTGCAACAGCTGTCCATAGGGCTGGAGGGGCAGGTTAAGGAGTTTGGGCTTCCTTTTGACAGCACTTGCAAACCATTGAAAATTTATGATCACAACTGTTGCACGACCTGTGTTGTGTTCTAAGGAAAATAACTAGACTAGTTTGAAAAGTAAGACTGAAGATGAGGGTACCATTTAAGAATCTAGTAAAGAAACATAATGTGGGCCCGAAGGACTCGCCGTTGGAAGGAGGAGGAACTTTCAGGGACAGCATCAGGAGTAATGACAGGGCGCAGAGTGGCCAGAATCTACTACTGACTGGCAGACAGAAGCACGAAGATGAGCCAAGTTCCCCAAGCGAGGTACTGGCGTTAATAGGAACAGCAGAGTCAGAAGGAAGACAGGCCACTGAGGAGGGCTCTCCCCACCAGGAGAAAGGCCGGTACACCTAAGAGTCAAGAGAGGATTCTAGACTAAAGGAAGGATCCCTTCTTTCTTGCAGATCTACCAGCAAGTGATCAACCTGTCCAAGAAAGCATTGCACAGAAGACAGACTACACTAAGATCTGTCCAGTCCACGCCTAAACTCACATCGCGTCAGTAACATTGCTGTGGCTGTGTTTAACAGCCCTGTGTCTACACAAGATTTCAAGCTGGTTTGTTTCTCTTACAGACTACATGGAGTGGAGGGTGAGGAGAGGTGGGGGAAAGGGACACAATGGGTATTGTTTTAAAGATTCATTCATTGGGGTGCCTGGGTGGCTTTGTTGGTTGAGCAACTGCCTTCGGCTGGGGTCATGATCCCGGAGTCACAGGATCGAGTCCCACCTCGGGCTCCCTGCTCGGCAGGGAGTCTGCTTCTCCCACTGCTCGTGCTCTCTTTCTCTCTCTCAAATAAATAAACATAATCTTAAAAATAAATAAATAAATAAAGGGGCACCTGGGTGCCTCAGTGGATTAAGCCGCTGCCTTCGGCTCAGGTCATGATCTCGGTGTCCTGGGATCAAGCCCCGCCTCGGGCTCTCTGCTCAGCGGGGAGCCTGCTTGCCCTTCTCTCTCTGCCTAACTCTCTGCCTACTTGTGATCTCTCTCTGTCAAATAAATAAATAAACTCTTTAAAATAAATAAATAAAGATTCATTCATTTAACAATAGCACTTAGTAGGCGTTGACTGTTCTAGTTGCTTGGATATATTGGTGAACCAACCCAGCAAATTGTATCTTAAAAAGAGACAATGCTTTGAAAAAAACAGAACAGGCCTGGCTGGGAGGGGTCACTGAAGCAGACTTTTAGGGTGCTATAAAAATTCTGTATCTTGACCTGGGTGATGGTTATATGAGCGTACACGTATGTAAGAGTTCACTGTCCTGTACATTAAGAGTTATACATTAAAAATAATAAAAATAGAGTAGGGTTAAGAGATTAGGAGTGGGAGAAAGAGTTGCAATTTTAAACTAATGGTCAAGGTAAGCTTCACGAAGAGTTGGGTTTGGAAAAGACTTGCAAGAAGGTGAAGGGGTTTCATCCTCGGGGAGAGAAAGTCCTTGAAAACTCCTCTCGCCTAGAACCCACCAGACAAAGCATGTTCAAACCCTGTCCTGCTGTGTTGCGCTCCCTTGTGCCCTCCTGGTCATTGAGAAGGCGGCTCTCAGAGCACGTCAGCTGCCCTTGCTGAGAAAGGAAGTAGCTCACCTCGAAGTCCTGACTTTTGTCCTCTGTGAGAGAACCATGCCAAATTTCAGGGTGTCTAGTCAGGCCAATCCCTGAAAGTGTTTCACAAATGCGACAAAGATTGATTTTGAAATGAATCTTCCATGAGTCACTCTGTCCTGGAATCCCGACGGATCCCACCAGCCTCTGAGCTGCTTTCTCAGAGTACCCCGAAGGGATGGAATAAGTATTCTGGTTTTATGGAGAAGCCACTCCCACTCCATAACCAGCAGCTCTCCCTTGCAAGGGGAAAATAATTCCATGTTGGTTAAAGTAAATTAACAGAAACATGGGCGCCTGGGTGGCTCAGTGGGTTAAGCCGCTGCCTTCAGCTCAGGTCATGATCTCAGAGTCCTGGGATCGAGTCCCGCATCGGGCTCTCTGCTCAGCAGAGAGCCTGCTTCCCTCTCTCTCTCTCTGCCTGCCTCTCCATCTGCTTGTGATTCCTCTCTGTCAAATAAATAAATAAAATCTTTAAAAAAAAAAAAAAAAGTAATTAACAGAAACAGCCATTTCTCAATAAGGCTAACAGTGTATTTCAGGGTTTGCCGGGTTTGCAATTTCCTGCTTTTTTTTGTTTGTTATTTTTTTTTCCTTCTCTCTCTCTTTTTTTTGTTTGTTTGTTTGTTTATTTTGTTTTGTGTTTTCCTTTTCTTGGCAACACTCCTGTGCACTTCCATGATGCGGGTAGGAAGGTTGGGGAGGTTCCAAGAGAACAAGCTCATTTTATTGAAATCCATTTCCTAGAATTTTTTCCTACAAGATAGGAGGTAAAGAATGAAAGATGTTTAAAGGGAGTCATACTGACTGTATTCACCTCTTTCGTAAGCTCAGTGGTCACTTTAAATAAACTAAAGCATTTAATGCCAACAGAAAGGTATTCAAGCCACACTAGGTGCTACCGTAACCTGTGCCTGGTGGTCAAGATTAACTCCGTTGGGAGGCAATTTTTTCCCAGCCGTTTTCTAGTCCAGCTCCAGAATTCTAAACATGATAAGAACGTACCTTTTAGGTGAGTCTGTCTTTGCAATAAGTGGAATTAGAAGCTTCAAATAGTCTGCCTCACTTTCTTTTAAATGTCATTTAAAACAACAGATATAGGGGGACACCTGGGTGGCTCAGTTGGTTAAGCAGCTGCCTTCGGCTCAGGTCATGATCCCAGGGTCCTGGGATCGAGTCCCATATCAGGCTCCTTGCTCGACAGAGAGCCTGCTTCTCCCTCTGCCTCTGCCTGCCTCTCTGTCTGCCTGTGCTCGCTCGCTCTCTCTCCCTCTGTCTCTGACAAATAAATAGAATCTTTAAAAAAAAAAAAAACACAACAGATATAGGTGATAACATCTGTTGTCTCTGCAAAAATGATTTTCCAAATTCTTCTGGTTTAAAGGAGGCAATATCTCCTTTACTACTTATTGACTTCTTTTTTCCTGATCACCATTTTAAATTAAAAATTGGACTGCAAAAGAAATCTTAAACCCCAGGGAACCAAGTGTGTCTCCGTTATTTTGTTAGTACCCACGCTTAACATGCAAGAGATGTCAGGGGAGGTGATACTTCTCAGCATATTAAGTTCACATCTCTTTCTTTCATATTCATGAGTACGTAAATATATAGAACTCATCTACAGTTTTTTTTACAAGGAGTTTTTCATTACCTACTATCTATATGAAAATGTCATGAACATGACATTGAACTAATAACCCCAGTTAAACTTAATTCATAATTAATCAACAATTTTGAAAATATCTGGTGACCATTTAGCATACAGAGCCATGTTTTCACGTGATCGTAAGAAGTCTGTGTGTATCCCGTTTTCATCATTCACCACGGTGTCATGAGAACAGTTTTCATAATTTACCTTTTACATTTTACATGAAAACAGTTCACTTTTCCAACTCCCTCCCTCATCCCTCACAAACTAAGTTCCCACTATTCCAAGCTGCTTGCAGTTCACTGAACTCTTTTTTTTTTTTTTTTTTTGACAGAGAGATTACAAGGAGGCAGAGAGACAGGCACAAAGGGAAGGGAAGCAGGCTCCCCACTGAACAGAGAGCCCGAGGCGGGGCTCGATCCCAGAACCCTGAGATCATGACCCAAGCCCAAGGCAGAGGCCCAACGCAGTGAGCCACCCAGGCACCCCAGTTCATTGAGTTCTAAATAGCACTTGATGGGGGCACCTGGGTGGCTCAGTCAGTTAAGTGCATGCCTGCTGTTGGCTCGGGTCATGATCTCACAGGCCTGGGATGGAGCCCCGAATCAGGTTTCCTGCTTCGGTGGGGAGTCTGTTTCTCTCTCTGCCTTTGCTCTTCCCCACCCCCACTCATGCATGTGTGCTCACTCTCTCTCTCTCTCTCTCTCTCCTTCTCTCTCTGTCTCAAATAAATAAATCTTTAAAAAATGTCCTCCTGATTCATCTGCCTGGTGTCCAGCCAAAGTAACTTCCTCTGGGTAAGCCTTGCCCCAGATGCCCCCAGACAATAGTCCCCATAGCATAAGGAAGCCTTAATCCCGCTGTATTTTAACTGTTAACCTGTGCTTATTTCCCACTTCATGGGAGCCCTTTGAGACCCAAGACCGAGTCTTTTTTTTTTTTTTTTAAGATTTTATTCATCTGACAGAGAGAGGAAACACAAGCAGGAGGAGTGGGAGAGGGAGCCGAGTGCAGGGCTCAATCCCAGGACCCTGGGATCAGAACCCGAGCCAAAGGCAGAAGCTGAATGACTGAGACACCCAGGCACCCCTGAGTCTTATTCTTCTTGGTTTTTCTTGGCATTGAACATTGCTGTGTCACCTAAGTGCCTAGTAATTCTCGTGGCAGGGTCTGCATAGTCATCATTCTCAATACTTGTATTTTCTCCTGCTGATGATTTAATCATTACTATTGTTGAATATTTCTGTATTTACCAGATTGGCTTCCAGAAATATCTGACCAACTACAACCCCCCACTATTTCATTTTTTTAAAAAAAGATTTTATTTACTTATTTGAGAGAGAGAGAGAGTGAGAGAGAGCATGAGAGGGGGAAAGGTCAGAGGGAGACGCAGGCTCCCCATGTAGCTGAGAGCCTGTTGTGGGACTTGATTGCTCCCAGGACTCTGGGATCATGACCTGAGCTGAAGGTAATGGCTTAACCAATTGAGCCACCTAGGCACCCAACCCACCACTACTGGATTCTAAGGCTTCTAAACCTCTTACTTTTCTCCAGTTCTTATTATTTAGTGGGTTGTGATTTGCCGTCCTCAACTTGCTTCTAGAAATGGTGGGCCCATGGTACAAGAAGAGTTTATGTTTTATTAGAACTGGGACATTTTTAAGCCTTTGTTGCCATCACTGGAGCAATACAAAGAATAGTATTCAAATTCTTCCATAAAGTTACAGCAGCCTAGGCTATATATGAATACTGCCTTTTTAATTTTCCTAAACTGCCAGCCAGCATGAATGATTGTCCCTCCCAATTAAGTGCAAGAACAAAGCAGTAAGAAACACTGATCACACAGGCAAAGACAAAAAAAAAAAAAAAATCTGGAATTGTACTGCCTTGACAGTGTTTATGAGGAAGTGGGCATTCCTAGGCTGTTGGTGGCTGTGTATTGTGTGACTCCTTTGGGAGGAAATACAGAAGCCCATAACAAAACACGTGTGGCTTGTGACACAACAATCCGTGTCTAGGAATTTATCCTAGAGATATATTTAAGCATTTATACAAAGGTAAATGTACACAAATATTCATTGCAGCACTTTCTTCACTGCAAAAGACCAGAGGTGGCCTCAATGTCCATTAAAAGAGGTTACATCCATAAAACAGGATAATAATCAGCCTTGTTAAAAATTAGGAGACCTACTTGCGCTGCTGTTTGGAACATCTCCAAGATATACCATTACGTGAAAATGCAAAGTACAGAAGAGTATGTGTGTACAAATAAAATTTATGTGATGTTTACAAGTTGTCTCCATTTGTGTAACATATAAATAATATACATGAGTGTTATAGATTTGTGTGACAGAAAGATAGATAACCTGGAAGGATGCACAAGAAATCATTCACAGTGCTCATCTCTATAGAGGAGACATTTTCACAAATGTCTTTGTACAGTTGAAATTCTTTTTTTACTATGCCCCTGTATAATTTTTAAATTTAACTTAGTTTGGTCAAAGTAATAAATACGTATAGTTTAAGAGCTCAAGTAGTACTGCAAAGTTTCTAACGGAAGACAATAATGCTGCTACCCCACCATTTCTCATGCTCAAATATTCTCCAGAGAACTTTTTTTTAAAAAATATTCTATTTATTTGACAGAGAGAGATCACAACTAGGCAGAGAGGCAGGCAGAGAGAGAGGAAGAAGCAGGCTCCCTGCAGAGCAGAGAGCCCGATGCGGGGGCTCGATCCCAGGGTCCTGGGATCATGACCTGAGCCGAAGGCAGAGGCCCTAATCCACTGAGCCACCCAGGCATCCCTCCAGAGAATTTTTTATTGGTTCTTGCATTTACTTTCTCAATACAAATAGCATGTTTATATTGCTATTTCTGATGTTTTTCTGTCCTAGACATCATCTATGGACTTCTTGCTATGGGGGAAGAAGAGTTAACTGTCATGCATTCTATTCCCAGTACAACGATGTGCCCACACACTCACTCGCCCTTTCTCCCATCATAATTAGATTTCTCCCATCTATAGTTAAATCATGTTCAGTGGATCCAGTATTATGCCTATGGGAATATTGTTTGCACCTAAGCTACATGGTATTCTATGATTATATTTCCTTTCTCCTCAAGTTTTTTATTTTGACCAGGGTTAATTATTGCCTTTCTTTTTCCCCAATTACTAAGCCCCACCCTTTTCCTACCATTAATTTAGGCCTTAAATTGCTCACATAACCACAAAGCTCCTCTCAGGATAGACAACACATAACTTACCAGTTTACATTCTCCCTCCTTGCAGTGTCTTCTGCGGGAGCCTTCTGTCCCTGTTCCTGTGCGAATATTATCGTTGTCCTGCAGGACTTCCCCTCACCGTCCTCCTGAGGCTTCCTGCCACTTCACATTTTCATTTTGTTGGACTTGCTAAATCTGGTGGAGCACATCTGAAAAAGGAAACATGAGAGAGGAATATTTTGAGGCTCACTATGTCCATTTGGATGCCTTTAGTGTTCCGGAATACAAACGGGTTGTTCTACCGTCATCATCATCATCATCAAACCTGTAAGTCTCTGGAGGTGGAGGGTTCTCAGTTGGGTTAGTGGCTCCGTGATTGCATCAGAGCCCAAGTACTTCTCATACTTCTGCCCTGTTTTCATCATATTGGTAGCGATGTCCCTCTTTCAGGTCACAGGTGGCTGCAGCAGCTAGCTAATTTCATTTGTCAGAAACCAGTCGTCTGACCAATCTTAGCTTGGTAGAAGACCCAAAAAATGAGTATATGTCATCATCAGCACCCACTGTGGGAACTGGTCTTTGTCAGTAGGGATGGAGTTTTAGGAGAGTAGCTGTTGGATAGGCAACCCACAGGACCTATACCTTTCTACATCTGGAAATGTCTTTATTCCTCTCTCATAGTTTAACTGCATATTGAACCTGAGGTTGGAAAACACTTTTTTTTTTTTAGAATTTTTTAGAATTCCTTAGCATCTACACTCCATTGTTGCTGTCCAGATTTTTTTATTATTTTGATTCCCAGTTCTTTACAGGTGATCAGCTTTTCACTTTTAGGAAGGTTCTTCTCTGGTTCTAAATTTTTGCTGGAATGTGTCTTAGTGTGGAACCCCAGAACCAGCCTCTCACGCTCTACGACCTTGCCCCAACCCATCCTCATTGCCTTTTGTTCATGTGCAAAACTAACTGAAAACCAGTGCTTTTACCACCAGAGTGGTAACCTTATAAATTAATTCACAGATGCCAGTATTTAGGACACAGAGAGTTATCAAGAACTTGAAATACTTCAGTGAGCTTTCTTTCCACCAAACATTTAGGCCTTCACGGTCTTCAGTATTTTTATCCCAAATGAATGGGTAAAAGGTGGGAATTTCACAATAATCACTGATAGCTCAGAAGTTCATATTTAAAATAAAATCTTTTAAGGGGGGGCTCCTGGGTGGCCCAGTCATTAGGCATCTGCCTTAGGCTCAGGTCCTGTTCCCAGGGTCCTGGCATTGAGCCCCACGTTGGGCTCCCTGTGAGCCTGCTTCTCCCTCTCCCACTCCTCCTGCTTGTGTTCCCTCTCTTGCTGTGTCCCTCTCCGCCAAATAAATAAATAAAATCTTTTTTTAAAAAAAAGTTCATATTTACCTCTGAAACGAATAAAAAAAAAAGAAGTTTGTATTTTTTTACTTTTCAAACCCCAGTCAGCTTCTACCCCCTCTGACCCTTCCTTCCTCTCTGTCTTTTCCGTCTTTCCTTCCTGTCTTCGCTCCTTCCTTCCCTTTCACATTAACAACCCTGATGCCTTTGGAATTTATGTCTTGTGTATGACATAAGGTATGCCTCTGATTTTATTTTCTCAAGTGGCTAACCGCACATCCCAGCATTATTTACTAAAAGCCAGCATTTGCCTCCGTGATGAGATGAGATGACACTTTGATCATGTACTAATCAGGCAGTTGCCTCTGTTTCTCTTCTACTGCTGCTTGCGTCTGTGCACCAACACCACACTGTGGAAAGCCTTCCTAGTTTTATTTAGTATCTGTTGGAACCCGTCCTCTCTCATAGCTTTTCTTCCCCCTACCCCAGCCTTTTGGAAATATATTTGATCTGTAACACTGTGTACATTTCAAGTGAACTGATGATTTGATACACATATACTATGAAATGTTTACCATAATGAGTTCAGTTAATATATATCCCTCCCCCCCTTTTTTTTTTTTTAACAAATTAAAGTTGGGCATCAAAAAGGGTGAGGAGCTCCTAGGTGGCCTGGTTGGTTAAAACATGACTCTTGGTTTCAGCTCAGGTCATGATCTCGGGGTCATGCCATCGAGCCCCATGTTGGGTTCCCCGCTCAGTGCAGAGTCTGCTTAAGATTCCCTCTACATCCGGGGCTTATGTCTTAACTGCCCCTTGCCCGTGTTATTGACAAATGCCTTGTGGTTAATTAATTGCCTTATTTGAGGACCTTTTGCAGAAATCATTTCTACAAAGAGTGCAAAGCAGAATGCCAGTGCTGTCCTGTCTAGCTGCAGACACATTAAAAAATGTGTTAAAGCCCTGTGCATTAAAATCTAAACAATCTATGTTATTGCTGTTTGATTTTAGCTGTCCTGACTCCATATTTTTCTGTTGGGGACCCTGACCCTGACTCCATAACTGTCCAACTCATTCCTAACAACAGCAATATTAGAACCCACAAACAATCCAGAAGGACATAGGATAGAGTTGACTGATAAAACTCATGCTAGCCTCAGGACAACTTTATCTTCTAGATTATTAAGGACTTGATAGTACGGAAGCCTGTTGCTCCCACTTCTCTTTCCTTAGGGTGAGGACATTCCCAAGATGTTCCTCCCATTCTCATGCATTGAGAGTTCTAGCTGACTTTCCTTCCCCTAACCACTAATGAGAAAGATGCCAGTATTTAGAACACATGACCAAACAAAACACAACCAACGTACAAAAAAAAGGCTTTTTAGGGTATGCTTCATTTGAAAGGAATTTTTAAACCCCTGTGCATTATGGGGCACCTGGGTGGCTCAGCTGGTTAAGCGTCTGCCTTCAGCTTGGGTCATGACCCCAGGACCCTGGAGTGAGCCCGGAGTTGGGCTCCCTGCTCAGCGGGGAACCTGCTTCTCCTTCTCCCTCTGCTGTTCCCCTGCTTGTGCTCTCTCGCTCTCAAATAAATTTTTTAAAAAATCTTTTTTAAAAAAATGTGTTAAAGCCCTGTGCATTAAAATCTAAACAATCTATGACATCTGATTATGGGGCGCCTGATAAAAAATCACTCAGATTCCATCTTGTGAGTCAAACATTATTGCGCTTCTCTGAGTCCTACCTTTGAGTCCTGCACAGGTATATGTCCTATGACTCACTTAAAATTAATTTCTAAAAAAAAAAAAAAAATTAATTTCTCAAAAATGTTGACAATTAAACGTTGGCAGATGATGAGGTCCATGCTGGCTAGTCCTAACTGATGCCAAGTAACAGCTAATACAGAACAGCGATTTTCAAACTTTTTTACAAAGTTTTCTTTCTCTTTTTTAACTGTAAGACCTTAAAGCAGGAGTGTCATGTGAGGAGCTGACCTCTCTGGTCTACCAGGTCTACCATGAAGCTAATGGCGCCCAGCCTTCAGGGACCCTCAAAGGCCTTGTGCCTAAGTTTGTTATTTTTAATTTTGTAATTGTTTTTTTAAAGAGCCCATCCCTCCACCCCTTGATACAAACCTCAGGCCCCCCAAAACCTGGTTCCCCCACCAGCCAAGCCCTAGCACCTCTCCCTCTCCCTCAACACTTCAGCCCCCCTCCCTGGAACCCCAAACCTGGAACATGGGACAATTCCCGAACTAGGAATCAGGGAGAGGGTCTGAGGCCTGCACCTCAGACACCTGCTAGGGCCTCTTACGTGCCTCCTCGGGTCACCTGACCTTTCTCTGACAGAGATCCTTCACATGTAAAGCGGGTGTATGTGACCAAATGACCATCAAGGTCCTTTTTGAAACTGAAAGCTTTTGATTCAAAGTCCATCTCCACTGTCTCTCTCATGGGAACTTCCATCCTGGGGCTCATTCTTCCATCCCTGAGGTGCTAGGAAGTCTCATCCCACCCCCCTGACATCCCAAGCTTCCCTCAGGCTAGGCCCAGGCCCACCTTCTTCAAGAAGGACTTCAGTGATCGTGATGAGACAGCTCACTCTTCTGCCCATGGTTTGGTACGTCTTCTCCTGCTAGATATCAGTTGGGAGAGAGAAATGACAGATCACAGCCACATGTGTTAACCCTTCCAAGATTATCGTCCTTTTTCAACAGAAATTAATGTTTTAGCTCGATGACCTAACTCTTGGTGGTTGGTGGTGAAATTTTAGGCAGCAGCTACAGCCAAGTCTGAGGAGAAAAGATCCTCCTTGAGCTCTTGGAGCAGGCATTCTTTGAGAACCCCTCAAGTTACAAGAGGCCACCACCCATTGTTCCGGAAGCAAGAGACCAACCCGGGTTGAAGGACGCAAGAGTCCTGTCAACATGGGTACAAGGAGAACCTTATCTCTCTTGGAATGTCATTTGCACTCACACAATTGTTTGGGTTAAGCAGTGGTGTGGTGGACACTTGACTCGCTGAAGGGAAACTTTGCTCCCCTGCTTTCTCCCTAGTCACACACCCTGACAGGGGTGATCTTCCTCAGCCACTCCTGGCCACCCTAACACTAGGGGAAAGGAAAAACAAATGGTTAACTATTTGAGATCACAGTCCTAGAAGACCCAAGTCTGCATCCGTTTACAAATGTCTCAGTGATTTACAAGAAGAAAAGCATTCTTAGGTTATTGATAGACCCATAACTCAATTCCTGGAGCCCTCACATCACCCTCCCCTCCATAGCGATGTGGGAAACAGAGGTAGAAAGGAATGTAAACAAAATAAAATTTCCTGATAACCTGAAGTCCATGGACAAGTACTTGAGTATGACATTCCTTTAGGAAACTCCCAACTGGTCTGAATGTTAACTGCTTTGTTAGAGGGAAAAACCACCTTAGCTTGACCCCGGCAAAGCCTCCAGGATCCGGAGAGCCTTCTTTAGCATATCAAAATCCTCTTGGATGCCTCCCTTTGTCCTTACCTGTCCCAGCTCCCAAGTATAGAATCTGTCCCCCCTCACAACACCAGTGCAGATCTTTCTGCCCACAGATGCCATCCCCATGCTTTAATAAAATCACCTTTTGCACCAAAAACGTCTCAAGAGTTCTTCCTTGGCCTTGGCCCTTGGCTCTGGACCTCACCCACAGTTAAAAACTACATCCCCATGAGATATAGAAACAGCCTTAAAACCCTCAACCACCCAGACATTTTACACAGTTAGAAACTGAGGCTCCAAGGCCAGGGTATGGCAGAGCCCAGCAAAATGAAGTATTAATGGCCCCAGCACAGCCCACTTGCCCTTTTAAAGTGGGTAGGTGCAACTTCGTCCAATTACATGTAAACACTTTTTAGCTATTGGGGCGCAGGTCATGATCCCAGGGTCCTGGGATCGAGCCCTACATCGGGCTCTCTGCTCAACAGGGAACCTGCCTCCCCCCCCCCCCCCCCCCCCTCTGCCCCCCTCTCTGCCTACTTGTGATCTCTCTCTCTGTCAAATAAATAAATAAAATCTTAAAAAAAATACTTTTTAGCTATTAATAAAGCCAAATGACACTCTGTTGAAGGTGGGGGGGGGGCATTTCACATGTTTGTAGCTTTGAGGAAACCAAAATAGATTAGTATATAACCATTTTCCTAGAGCATGGGGATCCATGAAAGGAGACCATGAATTTCAACCCTGAATCCCAGAACTCCAGTCTGTGTGTTATTCAAAGGAAAAAGAAAAAAATAAATAAATATAAATAACTAAAGGAAACACCTTTGTATCAGGATTATCGTTCCTCCCCCCTGGGCTGAAAGAGAAGTTGGTTGTACCAGTGTCACCTGTATCAGGACCTGAATTGTTTTGGAAGGAAGACAGATTCCCAAAGCTTGAGCAATGCGAAAGTGATCGCTGCTCTGGGGAAGCATGAGGTCATCTGCACGTGTTGACTCATGTCCTCGTACCTGCAAAGCACCTGGCTCCCTAGCAACTTCCCTCAGACCAGTCTCTTTCGGCTGCTGTGGCTGCAAAATCTTTTCTGCACTAAGACTTCATGAACCATCTTCAGAAAGCCTGGTTTTTGTTCTTCTTTGCGAATGGGCTCAGGGCTGCATTTGTTTCATTCATTTCCTAAAGACTCATGCATGAGCCTCTACAGTTGAGCAGAAGGGGGGACAAGGGGAGGGGGAGTGGGGGGTACAACTAGCCAATAAGCCCCATGCCCGCCCTCAAGGAGGTGACAGCTCAGTGGGAATGCGGGGAGGGAAACAAGCCATCATAATGCCATAGGTAAGCTGGGTAGCAAGGCAGGAGTGGCTCTGACTCATTCTCAGAAGTCACAGAAGGCTTCTTGGAGGAGGTGCTATCTAAATAGAGATCTAGAGGATGAGTAGGAGTTTCTGTCTTCCCCTGAGTCACTGTTCAGTGGCAGCTGCTGTTATGGGATCGTTCCTCACTCTAGATCTACAGAGCAAAGCAGCGAGGCAGTGGCTAGACAAATGAAGCGCCTTCCCTCTTGCTTCCCTCCAGGTCTGTAGACAGCACTTCATTCGTTCTGGAAGGAGTCTGAAGCCAGGGCAAGGGTGGGGCTAAGGGGCAGGGATGCTTTCCTCCCCTGAGGACACTGAGTCAGGAAGTACCAACCTCAGCACTATGGAGATCATGGCCACTCGACTATTCTGGAAACGGGCAGCGGCATTTATGATTGTGGGTCTTCTCCCCTCTTTCGCTACCATGTATGGATATTTTGGATGTGTGTGTGTGTGTATAAGTAACAGCTTTATTGAGATACAATTTACAAAGCATATTATTTACTCACTTAAAGTATATGGTGTCATCGTTTTAGTACACTCAGAGTTGTTCAAACCCCTCCACAATTTTAGAACATTTCACCACCTCAAAAAGAAACCCTGAACCTTTAGCTGTAAGCCTTCAATCTCCCCATCTCTCTCAGTCCCTGGCACCCGTTAACTATTTTACCTCTATAGTTTTTGGTCTTCTTTTTTAAAAAAATTTTTAAAAGAGCTCTCATGGCTGGAAATAAAGGCAAGGTGCTCCAGCCAGGTGGGTCCCCAAACGTTTCTCATTTTAAAAATTAATTTATTCATCCATTCATTCATTTAAGTCATCTCTACGTCCAACATAGGGCTTGAACTCATGACCCTGAGATCAAGGGTCACGTGCTCTGCCGACTGAGCCAACCAGGCACCCCAGTTTTTGCTCGTCTTAATATTTCAAACATTTCGTATAAATGGAAGCATATAATATGTGGTCTTTGTGACCGACTTTTGCACCTCCCCTCAGATTTTCAAGGTTCATCTGTTTCACTCTTTTTTACAGCCAAATTATACACATGTATCATGGGCTTCAGATTGACATCAGGCCAGTCATCAGTCCTACACAAAAAATGCCACTGATTCATTGATATGTTCTACAAACATGTATGGAGCAGATCCCACGGGACGCCCAGACTTTCGTGTCCTCAGAAGGTTTCCAATTCCTGTCGCCATCTTGATCACCACCATCCCAGTCTACGGCCATCTGCCTGCTGGACCAGGGAACGTCCCCAGAGTGAAATGTTAGCCTTCAACCGTGACCTCTTCACCTTCCATGGCTTCCCCTGGTCTCAGAACAAAGACAAAACTCCTGGGTTTGAACAAGTATCACCCCCATCCCCAGGCTGGGCCTCCCTCACAGCCATAGCAGCTTCTCCCTATGCATTCCCGCTGTCCTGTCTTCCCTCACCCTCTTACTTGCCAAGAACTGTCCATCTGGAGGCCTCTCCCTAGAACAGTCTTCTGCCTGATGCCTGCTTGTCCTTCAAATCCCAGGCCAGTCGTCCCTTCCCAGAGAAACCCTCCCCTACAGTCACACTCACACCCTCATAATTCATCTGATAGCCTTCTACATCTTTGCCACATAGCTTAAACCCAGGTTCGACTAGACATTTGTGATTGTTTAAGACCCGCCTCCCCTCTAGACTTTAAGCTCTTTGAGGGTGGGTCTAGTTTTGCTCAACCTCGAGTCCCTGCGACCGAACAGTGCATGCATCATAAACACAGAAAGGACATAGGTACCAATATTTGTAGAGTGCCCCTATATCCAGACGCTTCTACCAACGCTATCTCATGTACCCTTACACGGACCCTATGTGGAAGGTATTGTTAGTTTCGTTTCACCAATAAGATCCATGAAGCTGAGACAGTAAAAATAAATAACCCGCCAAAATCTGGTGAGTGACAGAGGAGGAGTCTCTCCTGGGCCTATGGAATTCTCAGTTCTAAGCTCTTTCCACTAATACCAGGTTGTTTCTGGAATCAAGAAGACAGATCCCTCCCATTCAAGAATTATGAAATAAGCCCCTGTTCACAAATGCCAGTTAAACACGGAAAGAGAGCAGCAGGGCAAAATGTAGCCTCCAAGCAAAAACCATGGGTTGTAGAGATCACAGCGAGATACAATGGGCTTGTCAAGGGGGAAGCTTCCGGATACTTGAGACTCACAAAAACTACCCCCCCACCCCCATTTGTCAGTTTCATTCTAAATTGACTTGATGGAAATGTGTTCTCACATTTCTAAATGGAGACGAACGTTTCCTTTGGAATTTTCTTACATTGTTTTATTTTTGGGCGTCAACCTTTTTCATTTTAGTCCTGCTAAGAATTCGCTGTGCATTTCCGTTGGGGGAATTTTTTTTCTTTTTTTAGGGAGGCATTACCTCCACCAGGAAAAACTGGTTACCAGAGCCAGCCCCTGAGGTCGGCTGACTTTGCACAGTTATCACTGAGGCATTTTCATGTAAAGGTTCTCCATCGTTTCGGCGTGACCTCAGAGCACGTGAGGCAAGGTTCACCTGCGACCACACCCTCCTGGACCTGGTCCCGCCACAAGCTTTGTCATCAAAATGCGAGTGGCTGACCTCTAGATGACATAGTTAGGTCATTAATAATTCTTTCAAACCAGGAATTCCCCAATTCATGTTAAATGGGAAGAGGGTGATCCGTCGAGGCCCCTGGCAGCAGACCATCTTCCTATTACAAAGGACAGATTCCTTTTACTCTGGGGAATGTTCTGGATATGTTCTTTGGCAATCGAAACTGCTGTCTGTTTCCAACAGAGATAAATTTGCTAAAAAATAATGTGTCTATACAGATGCTTCAATATTACTCAGTCTTAAAAGGGAAGGAAATTCTGACACAGGCTACAACGTAGGTGAAACTTAAGGATATTGTGCTCCATGAAGCTGGTCACAAAAATCAACTGTCGGGGCGCCTGGCTGGCTCAGATGGCAGAGCACATGACTCTTGATGCTGGGGGCGTGAGTTCAAGCCCTATGTTGTGGGTGGGTTTTATTTACCAAAAAAAAGAAGAAGAAGAAGAAGACAAATATTACATGATGCCACTGATAGAGGCTCCCAGAATTGTCAAATTGATAGAAAGAGAAAGTAGAACGGTGGTTGCCAGAGGCTCAAGAGGAGGAGGGAAAATGGGAAGTCAGTGTTGAATGATCTTCGGTTTAGGAAGATGAGGAAGTCGTGGAGGTGGGTGCTGTGAGTGTATGTGGTGCCCCTGAACTGTGCACTTAAAATGATAAAAATGGTAAATGTTCTGTATATTTTACCGCCAAAAAAAAAGTGTCTGGGAATTTTTTTAAAAGTTTCACCTGTTGTCCTTCTAAGTGTTCATGAGTTGCCCCTTGGGGTGGCATGCCCCCTGCCACCTTGTTTTTCAAGGTTCCCTGGACCAGCAACCTCGCCATCAGCAGGAAGCTCAGGCTCACCCCAGACCTACTGAAGTGTTATTTGCATTTCACAGGATCTGTGGGGTTTTGAGAAGCCCTGCAGCAGATCGGGGCACTCAAGCTTGAATGCACATTGGACTCACCTGCGAAGCTTCAAGATCCTAATTTCATAGTTGAGGATGGCCAGGGCCCAGGATCTGCAAGTGCTCAGCAGGGAATTCTAATCTGCTGCCAAAACTCGAATTGTAGCCACAGCTGGGATCTACCCATCCGGACTGAAGACTTGGCACTGTAACATCTTTCAGATTTTCTCATCTCGGCACTGGGACATGGTTTCTGAATGGAACACTCTGAAGTTCTGTCTGGAAAGTCTCATCCTCTTGTTTTTTTTCATAATCTAAATTCATACGACAGGGACTCCTTGTGACCGCTCGTCTAATTGAACTGACTGGTGGGGCATGAAAAATGTTTATATTGCTCAGTTTTCTAGATAACCGAAACTTATACCTTTTGTGACAGAATTTTTCTGAAGATTTTAAGTCATTTGGATGTAAATATTTCTCTCCCTTTTAAAAAGATTTTATTTATTTATTGGGGGGGGAGAGTATGAGTCGGGGGAGGGACAGAGGGACAAGCAGTCTCCCCACTGAGTGGGGAGCCTGACCCTAGGCTGGATCCCAGGCCCCTGAGCTGAAGTCAGACGCTTAACCGACTGAGCCATCCAGGTGTCCCTAATTCCTTCTTTAAAACTTTGGGACTAACCTAATTTCTCATCTTGCAGTAGCATAAATTTTGTTTCTTAGTTCAAAATTTTTATTTTATTATTATTTTTTTAAGATTTTATTTATTTGTCAGAGAGAGAGAGCATGCGCAAACCAGGAAAGCAGCAGGCAAAGGGAGAGGCAGGCTCCCCACTCAGCAGGGAGCCTGATGTGGGATTCAATCCCACAACCCTGGGATCATGTCCTGAGCCAAAGGCAGACCTTAACTCATTGAGCCACCCAGGCATCCCTTAGTTCAAACATTTTCGACCAAACTCCTTTCCTCAATAAATACTGTACTGCAGCATGACATAATAACTGTATACAATCAGCTTTCACGATATTAACAAAAAGAATAATCTCAATTTAACACATTAGTTCTTATTTAATTCATAATTTTCACTATGACACTAGGCATGCATTTTTTAGTTTTTTTGTGAAAAGACTTTTTTTTTTTAAAGATTTTATTTATTTATTTGACAGAGAGAGATGACAAGCAGGCAGAGAGGCAGGCAGAGAGAGAGGAGGAAGCAGGCTCCCTGCTGAGCAGAGAACCCGATGCGGGGCTCGATCCCAGGACCCTGAGATCATGACCTGAGCCGAAGGCAGCGGCTTTAACCCACTGAGCCACCCAGGTGCCCCTGGAAAGACTTTTTGATGAAGGAAGCAGTATGTTGATTTACATTTTGGGATAAAACCCTTAATCTGTATAACTATTCCAGGAGCTTACCTGTCATTACACCTACAGCATCCAAACTCATCCCTGCATAAATCTGAAACTCCAAGCTACATTTAATTGCCAGTATAACCCCTCAGAGTCTTATACAGTTCAGAGCTAATTGTGTCTGTAGTCAATGAAGCTGAAATAAATAATTCTTCCTTTATAATGCCATTGTGTTCAAAACATACTTTAAATATTATCATTAGCAAGTTCTGTTCCTTGTTCAAGTTGCAATGAAAACACTAGCTTTACTTGTTCAGTTGGTTGGTCTATAGCATTAGTCAGTTCCTGAAAACACTGAGCTACACTATCCTAGACAAACGTTCCTGAGCTATCTTCTTTACACAGATTCACCTACTTCCAAGCAAACCTCTTTAATTCAGTCTTTTACTGGCGTCTCAGCAATTGTATTTTTTGAAATTTTATTTTATTAAAGATTTTATTTATTTATTTTTAAAGATTTTATTTATTTGACAGACAGAGATCACAAGTAGGCAGAGAGGCAGGCAGAGAGAGGGGGAAGCAGGCTCCCCGCCGAGCAGAGAGCCTGACTCGGGGCCCGACACCAGGACCCTGGGATCATGACCTGAGCCGAAGGCAGAGGCTTCAACCCACTGAGCCAGCAAGGTGCCCCAAGACTTTATTTATTTGAGAGAGCGATCAAAGGGTAGAGGGAAAAGCAGACTCCCCAGTGAGCAGGGAGCCGGACTCAGGGCTCTATCCCAGGACCCTGGAACCATGACCTGAGCCAAAGGCAGACACTTAGCCAACTGAGCCAACAGGCATCTTGAAATTTTATTTTATTTTAAAGTAGGCTCCACACAGGGAGGCCTGAGTGGCTCAGTTGGTTAAACCTCTGATTCTTGTTTTAGGCTTGGGTCATGATCTCAGGGTCCCCTGAGAACTCTTCCTATTTTACATGTAAGTGCTGCTTAAGTTTTGACGGTTCCATTGGTTCATCAGAGTATCTATTTCTTTCTTTTTTTATTTTTTTAGATTTTATTTATTTATTTGACAGAAATCACAGGTAGACAGAGGGAGAAGCAGGCTCCCTGCTGAGCAGAGACCCTGAGATTATGACCTGAGCCAAACGCAGAGGCTTAACCCTCTGAACCACCCAGGCACGCCAGACTATCCATTTCTACAAATAATGTATCATTGTTCCTGCATTTTGCCATCAATGATGCCTATAAAATCAAAACCAATATAGCAACCAACATATCTGAGCCAAATTACTATTACAACTTCAGTCCTCCCTTCTTTGAAATAACTCGTTTTCATCATATGGTTTCCTACTGCTGCCACTTTGGGAAAAAGTGTGTCTCCCCTTGACAAAACTAGTCCAGTGAGCTTCGTCACCAGCAGTAAATCCGGAGTTAAGAAATCGTACTCCCACACCAAGATCCTTAACGTAACCACATCTGTAAAGCCCTATTCGCTATTTCACAGGTTCTGGGGATTGGAACATGAATATCCTTGGGGGCTTTATTTTATCTACAGATAGACATGACTTTCAGGGAAAGCGCCCTGCTCTTTCTTTCTGCAGAATGGAGTACAGATGAGTCAGCGGGGTCAGAAGCCACCGGGTTGGATCATGAGAAGATTAACAACCACCTGCTGTAGATGACAGAGTGATTTAGGTAAGAAGAAGCTTCCTGGTATGGCTGGGATTGCCATGCTAGCTTGGACCTCTACGCGCCAGAGAAATAAGCAACTATCTTACTGGTGAGACAGCCAGTATTATCTGAAGGCTTCTCTATTACAGCAATGGGCCTAGTATCCTAATGAATTTTACCATCAAAAGAAAAAAAAATAAGATGAGGGGAGGGGAGAAAGGGAATGAGGGATGGAAGAACAAAGTCAAATTGCACTCAGTCAAATTCCTAGGTTGGCTCAAAAGCAATTTAGAATATGCGGAGGAATGTGACAACTCACTATAATTCATATAGAGAAATAAATTCCTCAAGTGACAAATCCCTTTGCTTTCATTTCTTCTCTTGCAAATTGGTCAAGATTCAGATCCACATCCTGATAGCCAACTCATGTCAGTGACCTCTGCTCTTGGGTTCGACTTTGGCAATCTTGTCCTTTGATCTCTATTTTCATGGGCTTTTTTCATTTTCATGGGCTCAGGGGCTACCGTGACTGAATTCTCATCTCAGGATGAGCTCCCTAAGTCTGGAGTGTTGGTCGTCTTAGGAAGCAGATAATCTTGGGTTTAAGAGCAAGTTTGCCTACCTGCGTTCTCTTGATTTCACTTCAGGGCTGAGCGGAAGGTGAATGACCAAGAGCTTATCTAGTTGGAGTTTGCATTCCACGTGGCTCGTGGCTCGGATGGGGAACAGTGGAAGCTGAGTAATCAGATGTGGTTTTTGACAAGATGGTTTTAAGACCCGCCTTTCCGAGCCCGGTCTGTAGCCTCTCTTCTCGGGGATGGCCTGGCCGACAGGAATAGGGAAATGACAGATTGGACTTTCCTACCTGCTCTAGTTGAAGCTCTCCTAACTGAAGGATTCCACCAAGTGTCGGTCCCTTCTTAGCTGATGGGGAGAAAGAGCTGCAGCTTCCTGTCTGGCTCTTCAGTGCTTAGGGGACATAGAGATTTGAATTTTTTATATAGTGTGAGCATCCTAGCTCTACCCTTCTTTCATTTCTTGCAGTTTTCCTCCTGGAGAATTCTTAGGTTCAATTAGCTTTATAAGCTATTATCAAAATAACAATAGTTAGGGCGCCTGGGTGGCTCAGTGGGTTAAGCCGTTGCCTTCGGCTCAGGTCATGATCTCAGGGTCCTGGGATTGAGTCCCGCATCGGGCTCTCTGCTCAGCAGGCAGCCTGCTTCCCTCTCTCTCTCTCTCTCTGCCTGCCTCTCCATCTACTTGTGATCTCTCTCTCTGTCAAATAAATAAATAATCTTTAAAACAAATTCAAAATAACAATAGTAATAGTAATATTAAAATATGGTGTTTTCTGGTGTGCCTGGGTGGCTCAGTGCCTTTGGCTCAGGTCATGATCATAGGGTCCTGGGACTGAGCCCTGCATGGGGCTGCCTGCGCACCTGAGAGTCTGCTTCTCCTCTCTTTCTGCCCCTCCTCCCCACTTATGCTCTCTCTCTCAAATTAATAATAATAATAATAATAATATGTTTTCCACATTCCTAAAAAATTTGCCATGAAACATTTAAGACATTTTTTAAAGGTTTTATTTATTTAGTTGACACAGAGAGCGAGAGAGAGAACACAGGCAGGGGGAGCAGCAGAAGGAGAGGAAGAAGCAGGCTTCCCACTGAGCAGGGAGCCAGACACTGGACTTGATCCCATCCTGGGATCATGACCTAAGCTAAAGGCAGCCGCTTAACGACTGAACCATCCAGGTGACCCTAGGATATGTATTCTACTGCAATGGTTCTTTCTATTCAACACTGAGAGGTCCATCAGCTTGATATGTGAAACTCTAGCTCATTAACTTTCACTGCTATTTACTATATGTGTGAGTATATACTACAATGTATTCTCCTGTGGATATACACATAAACACATCTTATAATTTTTTTTTTTTAAGATTTTATTCATGGGGCGCCTGGGTGGCTCAGATGTTAAGCATTTGCCTTGGGCTCAGGTCGTGGTCCTGGAGTACTGGGATTGAGCCCCACATCAGGCTCCCTACTCAGCAGGGAGGCTGCTTCTCCCCCTGCCACTCCCCCTGCTTTTGTTCCCTCTCTCGTTGTCTGTCTGTCAAATAAATGAATAAAATCTTTTTTTAATCTTTTTTTTTTAAGATTTTATTCATTTATTTGATAGAGAAAGAGCATGGCAAGGAGAGCAACCAGCAGAGGGAGAGGGAGAGGCAGGCTTATCAATCAGAGAGCCCAATGTGGGGCTTGATCTCTTGATCATGACCTGAGCCGAAGGCAGATGCTTAACAACCGAGCCACCTAGGTGCCCCTAAACGTGTCTTTTAAAAGTAAAATAAGTTTCAGGACTCCTGGGTGGCTCAGTTGGTTAAGCATCTCCCCTCAGCTCAGGTCGTGATCCCAGGGTCCTGGGATCAAGTCCCACACTGGGCTCCCTGCTCAGCGGGGAGTCTGCTTCTCCCTCTGCCTGCTGCTCCCCCTGCTTGTGTTCATGCTTGCTTGCTCTCTCCCTCACAAATAGATAAAATCTTTAAAAATAAAATAAGTTTCTTTGTACACAGTGTCAACTGTGGCACCTGGAACTGTTTTTTCTAGATCTGTCCCAGGCAGTAGCCACAAGCCGTGTGTGGTTACTGAGCACTTGAAACCTGCCTCGTCTAAACTGAGATATGATGTGACTATAAAATAATAAAGTAGATGCCAGATATTGAAGACTTAGTATAGGAAAAGGCAAATAATTTTTATATCGATAAACTCTTGGATGTATTGGGTTAAATAAAATAGATAATTATAATCAGTTTCTCCTGTTTCTCATACCTTTAAAAATGCAGCTACTAAGAAACTTATAATTATATGTGTCTCTCATCAAAGGCAGTCCTGAGAGGAACGTATATAGCAATACAAGCCTTTCTCAGGAAACAAGAAAGGTTTCAAGTACACAACCTAAAGGAGCTGGAGAAAGAATAGCAAAGAAAACCCAAACCCAGCAGGAGAAGAGAAATAATAAAGATCAGAGCAGGAATCAATGAAATAGAAACCAAAAGAAGAGTAGAACAAATCAACGAAACTAGGAGTTGGTTCTTAGAAAGAATTAATAAGATTGATAAACCCCTAGCCAGACTTATCAAAAAGAAGAGAGAAAGGACCCAAATTAATAAAATTATGAATGAAAGAGGAGAGATCACAACCAACACCAAAGAAATAACAAACAATTATAAGAACATTTTATGAGCAACTATAGGCCAGCAAATTGGACAATCTGGAAGAAAGGGATACATTCCTAGAGACATAAAAATTACAAAAATTGAACCACGAAGAAATAGAAAACCTGAACAGACCCATATCCAGTAAGGAGATGGAAGCAGTCATCAAAAATCTCCCAATAAACAAGAGCCCAGGGCCACATGGCTTTCCAGGAGAATTCTACCAAACATTTAAAGAAGATGGGGCACTGAGTGGGCTCAGTGGTTAAGCCTCTGCCTTCAGGTCAGGTCATGATCTTAGGGTCCTGGAATTGAGCCCTGCATCGGGCTCTCTGCTGAGCAGAGAGCCTGTCCCCCACAACCGCTGCCTGCCTCTCTGCCTACTTGTGATCTCTCTCTCTGTCAAATAAATAATAAAATCTTTTAAATTAAAAAAAAAGAATTAATACATATTCTCTCCTGAAAGTGTTCCAAAAAATAGAAATGGAAGGAAAGCTTCCAAACTCATTTTATGAGGCCAGCATTACCTTGATCCCAAAACCAGACAAAGACCCCATCAAAAAGGAGAATTACAGACCAATATCCCTAACGAACACGGATGCAAAAATTCTAGCAAACAGGATCCAACAGGATTACTCACCACGACCAAGTGGGATTTATTCCAGGGCTGCAAGGTTGGTTCAACATCCGCAAATCAATCAATGGGAAACAATACATTAATAAAAGAAAGAACAAGAACCATATGATACTCTGAATAGATGCTGAAAAAGCATTTGACAAAGTACAGTATCCTTTCTTGATCAAAACTCTTCCAAGCATAGGGATAGAGGGCACATACCTCAATATCATAAAAGCCATCTATTAAAAACCCACAGCAAATATCATCCGCAATGGGGAAAACCTGAGAGCTTTTCCCCTAAGGTCAGGAACATGGCAGGGATGTCCACTATCACCACTGGTACTCAACATAGTTCTAAAAGTCCTAGCCTCCGCAATCAGACAACAAAAGGAAATGAAAGGCATCCAAATCATCAAGAAGAAATCAAACTCTCACTCTTTGCAAATGATATGATACTTTATGTGGAAAACCCAAAAGCGTCCACTCCAAAGCTGCTAGAACTCATACAGGAATTCAGTAGAGTGTCAGGATATAAAATCAATGCACAGAAATCAGCTGCATTTCTATATACCAACAGCAAGACAGAAGAAAGAGAAAAGGCACTCATACTTTTCTCTTGGAGTTGAAATTTACTTTCTTTGGGTTGATTACGGGGGAGGTGTATGCCCCATCCTCTCCAATTCTCTTATTTTGCAAATCTCCAACTATGAGTGTTCTTGCTTCCTATCACAAGAGGAGCAAGTTCAAAACCAATAATTCTATCAGAGAACCCTGGGCAGACTCTCATGTTTAGAACTTTGAAATCATGGCTATCTGCCTCAAGTTACTTTTAGATCCTTAAGCAAATAGTCAATTACCTGCCTCATGGGCCAGTAACCCTCAGCACACCTACCCTGCCATCTGTTTCACAGATGGCAATGTTTCAGTATCAGGGAGGGATGGTGTGTGGCTGAAGAGGTGGCTGGCTGGCCCGTGGTGGGCTTGCTATACTGTGCTAGAGGGTTTGGACTTAAATATACAGTGTACATCTAAAAACTATTAGGGGAAAAAATGGGAAATTTATGGACTCTAAGACTAGATGAAGAGTTTTGAGACTTCACACTGAAAGTACAATCCATAAAAGGAAAAACTGATAAATGAGACCCCATTCAGAATTAAGAATTTTTGCTTTGTGAACAATGGTGAGAAGGCAAGTTATGGATTGGAAAAATATGCTTATAAACCACATATCCAACAAAGGACTTATAGCTAGAGTATATAAGAAGTTCTCCAAAAACCCAAACAATCCAATTGAAAACAAACATATTTTACCGGAAAGCATATACAAATGATGAATTTTTTTTAAAAGCCTGAACAATCCAACTAGAACAGAAACAGACACGGCACTGGAAAGCATACACAAATGACAAAGCACACACAAAGATGTTCAATATTATTAGCTATTATGGAAATGCAAATTAAAACCACAGTGAGATATCATGACAAACCTAATCAGAATCACTAAAATAAAAAATACTGATGACACAAAATGCTGGCAAGAATATAGAATCACTGGATAGGAATGTAAAATAGTACAGCCACTCTGGAAAATAGTTTGGCAGGGGCTTAAAGAACTAAACATGCACTTCCTGTATGTCCCAGCAATCGTGCGCTTCGGCGTTGGCGTTGATCCCAAGAAATAACTCAAGTTCATGCAAAATCTATACACAAGTGTTTGTAGTGGCTTTATTCACAATAGTCCCGAACTGGAAATATCCCAGATGTCCTTCGATGGGTGAATGGTTGAGCAAACTGCCGTGCAGCCCAGTCACGGAACACTGCTATGCAATAACGAGGAATGAACTAATGATACACTCCACAACTTGGATCTAGGGAATCAGTCTGAATGGAAAAAAAACAGTTCAAAGGTTATATATTGTATGATTTTATTTATAGAACATTCTAGAAATAACAAAACTATAGAGAAGAACAGACTAGTGATTGCCAGGGGTTAAGGGTGGGAGTTGGGAGGATATAGAAGGGAAACAGGAGGCAGGCATGCCGTGACGGAACTGGTCTGTATCTTAGATTGGTGGTTATGTGAAGCTACACTTGTGACAAAATTGCATACACACACACACACCACACACACACAGGAGTGCTTGTGAAATTGGTGACATGTGAATAAGCTCTGTGGATCGTATGAGCAGTCAGTTGCCTGGTTTTGCTCTGATGCTGTAGATGTTACCATTGGAAAAGGCGAGACAAAGCTCGCTGAACTTCCCTGGGTGGTTTTTTTCCTGCAACGTCTTGAGAATGTATCATTTCAAAATAAAAAGATTTTTAAAAACCACATTTGGGGGCACTGGGGTGAGTGTAGAGTTGAGTGTCTGCCTTGGGCTCAGGTCATGATCCCAGGGTCCTGGGATGGAGCCCCGCCTCGGGTTCCCTGCTCAGGGGGAAGCCTGCTTCTCCCTCTCCCACTCCCCCTGCTTGTGTTCCTTCTCTTGCTGTCTCTCTCTGTCAAATAAATAAAATCTTTAAAAAATTTTTAAAAATAAAAACCACATTTGGGGGGCACCTCGGTGGCTCAGTTGGTTAAGCATCTGATGCTGGCTCAGGTCATGATCCCAGGGTCCTAGGATCCAGCCCTGTGTGGGGTCCTCCATGCTCAGCAGGGAGTCTGCTTGTCCTGCCCCCTCTGCCCCTCTCCCAATACATGCCACGTGTGTGTGCGCACACGCGTGCACTCCTTCTCTGTCTCTCTCTGTCAAATAAATAAAATACTTTAAAAAATAAAAAATAAATAAAATAAAAACTGCACTTGGGGATAAAACAATTTTTAAATTTGGAATTATCTCAGGATATATACATTTATAGAACTCTTATTTTGCACCCAATACCCATTTGCTTCGGTAAGTGTATCTACTTAGAAATCTGTCTTGCCATTCAGTGCCCTGTTCTGCTGAACATAGGGTTAAACAGCATTTTTGGTATGACAGTCGTGGACTGTCTAGATGTTTGCTAGCAGTGTCTAGAAATGATATATGATATATGGGCACTAAGTGGGTCAATTTGTTGGAATGAACGTGGTTCCTTGTGTAAACATCTCGTGCTCAATCCCATCAGCACACATGCAGAGTCTGTGGTAGTAAACTTGCTTGACTTTGGGGGGGGTGGAGAGTTATGAGTATTTTTAATAGCCATAATTTCCTGAACCTGATTTTAGTATACTTTCCATATTTGCTAATATACCATCTACTTGAAGCGTGTCTTTAAAAATATGTGACTTTGGAGGCGCCTGACTGGCTCAGTCAGTGCAGCATGCAACTCTTTGATCTCGGGGTTGTGAGTTCGAGCCCCATGTTAGGTGTGATTACTTAAAAATTAAAAATCAATAAAAATAAATAAAATTATGTGACTTTTTACATTTTTTGCATGTATTATCTTATTTAGGACTCCTATTAATCCAACTAAAAATATGCTTACTTCCTTTCCTAAAACATAAACATGATAAGTTATTTTTCCGAATAAATGGTCCATGAACATTGTTATCCCAGCATTGCTATCATCGCTCACAGCACTGCGGAAACTCTCCTTTCGGCCTTTTTCTGGGGGTAGGGGGTACTCTGAGGCATATTCTTTTGACTGCTCTCAGTTGTGGAAAGTTTTCACCATTTCAAGTTTAGAACTTTATCTACCTATCTACCTAGGTCTGTCATCTAAAGTAATTCGGCACAGATTAAAACAACAAGGCAGTATTTTCTACTTGCAGGCTTACAGAAATTCATCTGTACCAGCAAGGATGCTGAGAAGCCGGGGGTCCTCTGCATTGCCAGGGACAGTCTGACTTGCTACAGGTTTTTGGAAAACAACTGGGCAATATATCCCTCCAAAGCCTTGAGGAAGGTGCAAACAGTTCCAGGAGGCATTCCACTTTGGGTAAGTATCCTGTATTTTAAAGTTTACCCAAAGTGATGTGCATTGCCATAATGGAAACCTAGTCCATTGCCTACAGAATATATCCCCTAATTTACTGTCAAGTTACTTCCGTTCTCCCCTGGGGTGTCCTGGGAGACCAGCCAAAGGAACCGATTTTCCCCAGCTTGCCCATCTCTACTAGAGGAGGTTGGGAAAACTGCGCCACACCCACCCCTCCCCCAGGGGGCTCCAGTTCCTGCTAGTTTCATTTGCATCTCTAAGTGGGAGGCAGAGTGACAGCTGCTTTGAGTGTAAAGAGCCCAGGGCACGTACTGCAGTAAGAGTTCAGTACGTGTGCTTTCCAGCCTGTTAATCATAAACACATACCGCCTAGGACTACTATTTTGATGTAAGAATCATTTGGTGTGTACACTCCCCTGTGCTCATTTACAAATCAATCCTATTCAAAGGCTTTCCATCAAGGTCATTTTTAGCTTTTGCCCTTCCTTCTCAGCTGTTTTTGTTTTGGGGGTTTTTTGGTTAGTTTTTGTTGTTGTTGTTGTAGTTGTTGTTTTCCACTAACGTCTCACCATTCTCTTCCATCCTTCCCCCAAATTTAGCCTCCTAATTCAAGGGCTTAAAAATATTTATAAATACTTTCAATACCAGGTGCAAATTAATCCCTGTACACACTTCAAAGGGATCGTGTAATGACTTTCAACATCTATCACTTTCCCCTACGGTATACTGTACAAGGGCCCGCCCCTGTTCCTTTCTTATATTGTTAGATGTGTGAAATCATTGTCCCCAACCCACAATCCCTTCTTAGAAATGCTTCTGTTCCCACAGGCCAGGGGAGCCAGCCCTACCTGCCCATTACTTTACATGAACTAGATGCCTATGCCTCCTTTACGTGAACCCGCATAAATGAGTTTTTGTTAATGACACCCAATGATCCTTGAATCCAATTCTCAGAGTGGGTCTTCAAAACAAAGATTATATAAACTAATGAATAAATATTAACCATATTAGGAACTAAGCCCATTCATTTTTCATCTCTTTTTCTGTTTCTAAAAAATGTGAAATATGCCTTCCATACAGAAGAGTGCATACAATTTATATATAAGGTTTAAAACAACGTCTGCCTGTGGTGGGTGGGTGGCTCAGGTGGTTAGGCATCTGCCTTTGGTTCGGGTCATGATCTCAGGGTCCTGGGATCGAGCCCCAAGTTGGGCTCCCTGCTCAGTGGGGAGGCTGTTTCTCCCTCTGCCCCTGCTTCTTGCTCGTGTTCTCATCTCTATCCCTCTCAAATAAACAAATAAAATCTTTAAAAATAAAAATAAATACATTTTTAAAAATAATAAAACAACCTCCGCTTGAAACTATGCACATGTTTAATGAGTTCTTCTGGGCCAGACAGTAAATATTTCTGGCTTTGTGGGACATCCGGTCTCTGTCAGAACTTCTGTAGAATGTTTGTAGCACTAAAGCACATGATTATTATGGTTGTATTCCAGTAAATATTATTGTAAAAAAGGCATCGGGCTGGATTTGGTCCAGAGATCATCACTTAAAGACTATGCCTTAAAACCGAATTATAACCCCGGGTTTCAGGAATTTTAATGCAACATTCTGCCTCATCACCACCCGGCTCAATAACACAGATAACACTGGAGCAGTTTCTGTTGGCCCATGCTGGACAGTGAATCCTTGCTCCCTTCAAGACACAGCTGCCATTCTGATCCTTGTGATACACATTTTCTCGCTCCTCTTTCCAGTTCTGTCTGCTCTGTATGTGTTACTAAACAGGAGAGCTTATTTTTGCCTGTTTTTGAAATTTTAATAAACGGAATTCTAGTGAATGCATTCTTTGTTTTCTCTTTTTTCTCCTCCTTTTCCAGGCTGATATAATCTCTCCCAGACATGCAGATCAAGGAATTATCTCCCAGAAGCAGAACTATAAGGTTAGGAGGCTGTTGGGGGTGGCACAAGGCAGTCCAGCTCATGAGAATAGAATATACCATCAAGTTCCTCAACGTTGTCTATGGTGAGTCCCGCCCCATATATGCTGCAGTGAGCACCTCAGTGGCAGAGCCCAGTCTGGAGACCTCCAGGGCCCAGCCCTTCAGGGCAACCCCTATCAACCAGAGCGTACAGAAGGACATTGTGACCTACGGTTTGGGGGGACCCCTTCCAGTCTGGGACAGCCTGATGCTGGCAGACAAGATGGCCCCACAGGAAAGACAGAAGAGTACTGGGCACCCGGGTGGCTCAGTCGGTTAAGTCTTTGGCTCAGGTCATGATTTCAGGGTCCTGGGATCAAGCCCTCCATCGGGCTCCCCACTCAGGGGGGAGTCTGCTTTTCCTTCTGTCTCTGCCTCTCCCTCTGCTTGTGCTCTCTTGCTTTCTCTCCTTCTTTTTCTGTCTATAAATAAATAAAATCTTTTTTCAAAAAACAGAAGAGTATTTCTAATCCCTGACCGACAAAACAGTGTTTATGGTCCTCCAGAAGGTGTGGAAATGACAATCTCCATCAGAGCTGGGGAGGTCCCTACACACACACACACAAGCAGCGGAAGATGGAGGGCCAGAGGGAGAAGCAGATTCCCCACTGAGCACGGAGCCCGATGCAGGGCTCGATCCCACGACCCTGAGATCATGACCTGAGCCAAATTCAAGAGTCAGACACTCAATCGCCTGAGCCCCCCAGGCTCACATAGAGAGCCTCTTGCCGCCTCACATGTCTCTCTTCCCAAAGAGCCCATGATTGAGGAAGCAGGGGGAAGGGCATGAAACCTCAAGTGGGCTGGCTAAGGGAGACCTGAGGATTCTTGACCTGGCCTGGTTTGTTCCTGCCTGGCATCACTGAGCTGAGCAAGGCTATGGCCTGAAGTCTGATCCTCAGCATCCTGTCTTCCCACCCTACACCCCCCCCCGCCCCCCCCCCCCGCCGGCCCCCCCCCCCCCTCCCCGCCCCCCCCCCCCCCCCCCCCCCCCCCCCCGCCCCCCCCGTGCAGAGTCCCTCCTGAGTGACCTCTCAAGCCCACTAGTGCGACATTAGAATGTTCGCAATGAATTATTTATGCTGGGGGAGAGGACACTTCCTGCCTCATTTTATGAGCCTGGTATAAACTTGATATTAACATTTAACAAAGATATTATGAGAAAGGATAATTCCAGGCTATTCTCCCTTGTGAACATTAGATATAAAATCCCACACAAAATATCCACAGATTCCAGCTATATGCAGAAGGTCAATATACAGAATGATCAAGCTGCTTTTTCCTGCCCAAGAAAACAAAATGTATTTAACAGTCAGCAATCGGGTGCTGGGTGGCTCAGCGAGCTGAGTGTCTGCCTTTGGCTCAGGTCATGATCCCAGGGTCCTGGGATCAAGTCCTGTATCGGGCTTCCTGCTCAGCAGGGAGTCTGCTCCCCCTGATTATGGGCTCTCTCTCTCTCTCTCTCAGATAAACAAATAAATAAAAATCTTTAAAAAAGGAAAATATAACCTGAGTGTTAATATTGATTTATGCCAAACAATTCTGTGAAATCCTATACAGTTAAATGTGCCTTCAGATATATTGAAAGACAGAGGGCATACTGTCATTGCTTCCTTAGCAAATTGCCATAGATCTCTTCTGTGGCTAGTTACCAATGGCTTTTTTAGACTTTCTAAATGTCCAGAGATCTCCGCCGACTCAGTCATCTCACTTTGGATGGTAGCAAGAGCGTTACGGAGATTCAGTAAACTTCGGCTAATGGCAGTGGTATTTGCAAGCAATAAAAGAAGATCGACTGCCAAGTTCCTTATTGGAGATTATATCTGATAGCCGTGTCTTGCCTTGCAAATTAATTTAAGAGTTTTGAGCCACAATTTAAGGCTGTTCATGCATCATCAAAGGAAGATTAGAAGACATCATAGTCCACATGAAGGTAATCATTAATTCCTTCTTTTTGCCTGGGAACTTACACGCCTCGGAGCCCTGACACATCTGTGCCCATTTCACAGCAACAGATGCATATCCTCTTAACTGAAGTCAAAGAACTATAGTTCAGTGCACATCTATTGATGCCTAGCCAAGCACTGGTTCGTAGGCGGGGCTATCTCTACTATTGCTAGAAAACTAAAACCATATAAAAAGGTTCACTATGAAAATAATTTTTCTTACACCCAAAAGGAAAAAAAATATCCTGGAAGAAGATCATTTCCACTTTGTATGGTGTTCTTTAAATGATTCCCAGCCTAAAATATACATGAGGTCATATAAGCTTGTATTTGCCTAAAGAAGTTCTGAAGGAATAAACCTGAAACTGACAAAAGTCATTAGTGACCTGTGCAGTCTCAGAGATCAAAACTGCACAGAAGAACCTAAAAGTTTTCACTGTAAAGCGTCTCATATTTTTAAGTTCATGAACTATGTGAATTATTTATCATTGAGAAAAGAAATCTGCAGCTAACTGAGCGGACTCAACAAAGACGCAACTTTGACTTTGGAGTTCTGTTAACGATAGTTTTCTGCCCCTGAATGCCCCTTTTGTTAGCCCCAGCCCGTCATGCAGGTGTTGGTGACAACAGGGCACAGAATAAGCTGAAGTTTATGAGGTTATGGGCAAATAAAGGACACCTGCCCTCCTCACTGTTCTTCTGCAATCTTCCCTCCAAAGATAAACTTGGTACATTACAAATGAAGTTTGTGGCATTGCTCCAGAGAGACAGGAATAAATGAAATCTTCTCAGTGCCAAACGGAATTTTTTTTTTAACTTTAAGGACTTTTTTTAACCACATGAAAGAGTCTCTCTTTTTAAAAAAGCCTTTGTTATATTGTTTTTCGGGTTGCAAAAACGACATAGAGATTTTTGTAAGGACTTTGGAATACACAAAAAATAAAGAGGAAATTCACTAGCATGAATTTAGAGTCAGAGCTTAATAGGGGGATGCAGTTAGCCTTTCTTCCTTAGAACACGTTTATGAGGCAGAAAATGAATTTCAACTTAGCTGTGATCTGATAGTTTACTTTTTCCTACTCTGGGGTGTGATACATCAGTCTGAGTGTTGGCAGCAACGACGGCCTCTTATTAAAACTGGAAATCAGCTGTCCCAATTTATAGACATGTTGTGATTCAAAATCCACTTGGAATGCAAAACACAATTTTCTCATAGAACAACATAAAAATGATGGCAAGATTCTGAGGCAAACAGAAGTCCACATAATTCACAGTGACTCAGAAGGCCAACAGCATTTTGTTACACTGAAAGGAAAGAGAATAGACCTTTTCTTTGCCTCAAAAAATAAAAAAAGACGTTTATACAGAAAGTATTTTGTTATACTGATATGATAAATATACAGCAGGATACCCTTCTATCAGTTATTTATCGAAAGTGATTTTATTCCTTCCTATTTGCTCCATTACGATTGGCTTTAAGGCTTTCCCTCTCACCTTTGTTCACAATATCCATCTTGCCTTCATGTTTAAATGCTTTTCCCGTTTTAATTATCTTCATTATTGTCCATCTCCATTACTGTCCATTTGTTTGGATTCAAACAAATCATCTTTGATTTTACCCATGGAATTTCAAGATGAGGAAAAAATCTTGTGTGGGACTACAGAAACCTTTTGCATAGCAAAGGAAACCACCGACAAAATGGAAAGACAACCTACTGAATGGGAGAAAATATTTGCAAACCGTATATCTGATAAGGGGCTAATCTCCAAAATACATGAAGAATTCAACAACTCAACAGCAAAACAACAAACAATTGATTAAAAACTGGGCAGAGGATCTGAAAAGACATTTTCCCAAAGAAGACATCCAGGTGGACAGCTGTCACATGTACAGTTGCTCAACATCACTGATTATCAGGAAAATGCAAATCAAAACCACAATGACAGACTCTTAAATACAGAGAATAAATGGATGGTTGCCAGAGTGGAGGGTGGTGGGGAAAGGGTGAAATAGGTGAAGGGGATTAAGTGCAAACTTCCAGTTATAAAATAAATAAGTCACAGAGATGACAAGCTCAGCATAGGGAATGCAGTCAATAATACTGTGAAATTGCTGTATGGTGACAGATGGTGACTGCACTGACCATAGTAAGCACTGAGTAATATATAGAATTGTTGACTCAAGGGGCACCTGGGTGGCTCAACTGGTTGAGCATCTGACTCTTGGTCTCAGGTCATGATCTCAAGGTTATGAGATCAAGCCCCGAGTTGGGCTCTACACTCACGAGGAATCTGCTTGGGATTCTCTCTCCCTCTGTTCCTCCCCCTGTTTTTTTTTTTTTTCCTCTCTCTCTTTCGAATAAATAAATCTTTTAAAAAATGTTCAAAAAAAATTGTTCAGTCGATGTTGCATACCCCAAACTAACATTTTGTGTTAATTATACTTCAATTTAAAAACTGCAATAAGATACCACCTCACACCTGTTAGAATGGCTGTTCTCCAGAAAACAAGAAATGAGTGTTGATGAGGATATGAAGAAAAAGGGAAACTTTGTATCCTGTTGGTGGGAATGTAAATGGGTGTGATCATGGAAAACAATATGGAGGCTTCTCAGGAAATTAAAAATAGAGCTCCCACATGATTCAGCAACTCTACTTCTGGGTATTTATCTGAATAAAATTAAAACACCAATTCAAAAGGTAGAATATTATTTAGCTGTTAAAAAAGATGGAAATTGCCACTCGTGACAATGGTTGACACTTGAGGGCATTGTGCTAAAAGAAATAAATGAGAGAAGATAAATACCATATGATCTCAGCTATATGCAGAATCTTAAAAAAGGAAAAATAGCAATAAAAAATAGTTCATCAGAGAATAGATTGCCAGAGGTGGTGGGGGCAGGGGAATGGGTGAAGAGGATGAAAAGGTACAAACTTTCAGTTACAAAATAAATAAGTCCTGGTGATGTATTTATGGCACAGTGAGTATAGTTAACAGAACTATATTATATTTTTGAAGTTGAATTTTGAAAGTTCTCATAACCAAAAAAAATTTCTGTAACTGTGTGATGGTGGGTAAGAAACTTACTAACAGTGACCATTTTGCAATACACACAAGGGTCGAGTCCTCTTGTCGCACATCTGAAGCTCATATAAAGTTATATGCCGAGTATACCTCAGAAACAAATCTTGTGGGGCACCTGGGGGGACTCAGTCGCTAAGCATCTGCCTTCGGCTCAGGTCGTGACCCCAGGGTCCTGGAATCAAGTCCGGCAGGGAGCCTGCTTCTCCCTCTCCCTCTGCTCCTGCTTGTGTTCCCGCCCCTGGTGTCTCTCTCTCCCTCAAATAAATAAATGAAGTCTAAAAAAAAAAAAAAAAAAAATCTGGTATGTGGAGAACACAGTCGTTCTCTGGCTTTCTCCTGAGGGTGTCTGAACCTTCTAGGCTGTGGAGCGCTCTGAGCAACCCTTTCCTCTCAGCAATGAGCCTAACCGTGACAATATGACCACCATCAACAGCAGTGACAAAATGGCCACTGTCATTTGCAGTTCACATATCCTGTTCCAGGCACCTTTTTTTTTTTTTTTTTAAGTGGGGGTGGGGAGGGGCAGAGGGAGAGGGGGAGAGACAATCCCACTCAGAGTCCCCACTGAGTCGGAAGCCAGTCACAGGGCCTGATCTCCTCACCCTGAGATCTTGACCTGAACTGAAAAGAAGAGTATGAGTCCCCCAGGCACTATTGTTAGAAGGAAATTTCTGGGGTGCCTGGGTGGCTCAGATGGTTAAGCATCTGCCTCCAGCTCAGGTCACGATGCCAGGGTCCTGGGATCAAGCCCTGTGTTGGGCTCTCTGCTCAGCGGGGAGTCGGCTTCTCCCTCGCCCTCTGTCCTCCCCCTGCTTGTGCTCTATCTTAAATAAATAAATAAAATCTTAAAAAAAAAAAAAAAAAGAGGAAACTTCTTTCTGTCTAAATCACGAGAGCCGCTCTCCCAAACACAAAGATAAGAGCCAATAACCATCTTTGGGTAATGTATGACTTTGCTAGAGCTGCCCTGCAAAATACCGCCCACGGCGGGGGACTTAAATATCAGAAATTCATTTGTCACCGTTCGAGGCTGGAAGTCTGCTATGGAGATGTCCCCAGGTTTGGTTCCTCTTCTCTTTGGCTTGCAGACGGCCGCCTTCCTCCTGAGTCCTCTCGCCATCTTGCTCGAGGGTTCTCATCCCTAGCGTCTTTTCCTCTTCTTAGAAGGACAGCAATCCTACTGGGTTAGAGCTCCACGCAGATGACCTCCCTTACCCTTAGTTACCTCCTTAACGGGCTCCTCTCTCCAGATTCAGCCACACCAGGGGCTGGGGCTTGAACTTATGAATTGGGGGTGGGCGAGGATGCAGTTTAGCTCATAACAGCATATAATCCGGCACTGGATCTCCACACACCACCCCCCTCCACCACCAGCCGACCCAGACCCCCTGCTGTAGCAGATTAAGCCCTTGACCTGCGCGGGGTCTCCTGGGATTGCAATCAGGCCGATGCTGCTCTCTCTGCGGATCGCTTCCTGCGCCAGCGTGAGGCTGAGCCGGGGCGCGGCCCACTGGCGGGCGGCACAGCGCTGGCATCCTAACACTCCGTCCTCCGTGTTTTATTGTATAAGGTTCTTTCATTCTCGCCACAGTCCCCTGCGGTATTATTATTATTTCCAAATTATAGTTATGGAAGGAAAAGAGAGAGAAGTGGAATCATTTACCCAAAGCCAGAATGTTAGCTTTACATAGAGAAGCAGAAAAAACATGTGAGAGAGAGAAAGACAGAGAGATGAAGATTCACAAACCAAAAAAGGCTGGAACTCATGCCATCAGAAGAAGGAAAAGACAGCCAGCCAGACATTGGTACTTGGGGGAAATGGGTGTTCAAACTCAGGATAATTTGGGAAATGATGAGGTCAGAGTCCTCAGTTGTATTCACCAGCTGGTGGAGCCTGGACGTCCCTGATGGGGTCTGCGAAGTCCTTATCACAGGGCCCAATGCAAGAGGAATGTAAAAGTAGACGGTAGATGTAGATGACCGTGATCCTGAGACTCTGGGTTTCCACCCTTCTTGAAAGCAAATGTGGGGGCTCCAACTTGGGAATCAGAGAAGTTTGGCATAGGGTCATTCATTGGACAAGTATTGAGTTTGAATGCTGTCTGTGGCCCTGACCTCAGTGCGGCAATAAAGTGGGGAAGACTGACGTGTTCCCTGGGTACCTTGTCCCCCCGCATCGGCATGTGGTCTGAAAGGGAGGAGACAGAGAAGATGGGCCATGACACCCCAGCATGAGAAGTGCCAGGGTGGCCCGAGTTGTGGTAAAAACACACAGGTTGGCACCTTCTATGCTTTGGGAATGGTGGGAAAGCTCCCTCGTGGAGGGAACTTCCATTATGAGCTTTGCGAGACATGTAGAATGTCACTTGTCTGTTCATTTAATTTTTATACATTTACAAAGGATCTTTGGAATCCAAGGCATTATGCTAGAGCTAGGAAGACAAAAATGACCCTGCCCTTATAGTACTTCACCAGGTATTGGGGGGGAGAGAAGCATTAAACAAACAATTATACCAAGAGTAGGTGCAGGAGAGAATGCTCCCGTCTGCAGGACCTCCTGAGGCAGAGGTTTGGGGCAAGAGAGTGTCTGTTGGAACATTCTGTTGAGGAGTCAGGAGGGAGAGGAGTCAGGAGTCAGAAGGCTAAAGGAGCCCCAGGGGAAGATCGCCAACCATCTTGAAAGTCCTGTTGTAAAGGGTGGGCTTCCTCCTGCTCCTGCGGCCTGGAGGCATCAGATCTGCATTTTAAGAACGGTCAGGTCCCCGGGGCAGCTGTGCTGGTGCTGGATGGGAGGAGGCAGGCCCGGACAGGAGTCCCCTCGGAAGTCTTGCCCCGGGCAGAGTACAGAGTGATGGTGGTCTGAAGGTGTTGCAGAGAAGGGGACAGATGGAGATTGGTGGGTGGCACCCTGCCCGACCCTACCTCGTAGCATTCAGTGAAAAGGGGCGAGTGCCTGCCTTCCATGCCAGGGCCGGACAGGTGGCTATCTTGCCGTCTCTGGCAATGAGAGGAGATCCCTGTGCTCCTCTAACGCCCCCTCCCCGCAGCAAGGGCATTGAACCAGGAGAGGGGCAGGAGAGGGTCTTGTCAACAGGGCTCTAACTGTAAGTCCCCCACCCCTGAAATGAAGGGGTGCACTTAGGGAGCAGAGGGGAGCACCGGGCCAGTGGAGGGACCTGGGTTTTATTTCCAACACTATCCCCAAGTCTCCTTGAGCCCATCCTGACATCTGCCCTAGGCCTCTGTTTTCTCTGTGGTAGAGCCAGGGGGGCTGAGTTAAAATCCTGTAGCCTGTAAGCTAGATTTCAGAATAACATTCGCAGAAAAGAAAGTATTTTCTGAAGCTGTGTTTACTTTGGGGTTTGATAAGAAGAACATAAAAGGCTCTGATTGGCACCATTTAAATATTTGTTCCAGGACTGATATTTGCATTTAGGATGAAATGAATAGATACACATTATTTATGATTAACTCTGAAGCTCGGGAGGAAGGGAGGAACATATGGAGTCAGGAGGCAGTTAAATCAGCCTGATCATAAGTAAAATAAAGCCCTTACTAGCCGCCCTTCCATCTACTAGCTAACTCTCCAACTCTGTCTTACTTGCGCATTTTCGTGGCACTCTAAAAGCTTATCCTCATTGCTTTCAAAGGTTCTATCTACAACCTCTGGGGGAAAGATGCAGGCAACCAAATCACACAATAAATAGCAAACACTATCTGCCCCCCAGTGAAAAGCTAATGGTCTTCGAGAATGGTCTGCAACAGATTCCTCTTAGCAACCACCATGCTCCTGCTAATAGTCAACTCACTTTCAGCAGTAAAGATCAGGGCAAATGACCTGAATTTTAAAAAAATAACATAGGGTACAATAAATGGGCTGCAAATTGCTCCTTTCTGTATAAACCACACTCTCAGAGGTAAAATTTCAAATTTCTAATGGCCAGAATATTGGACAAGTGGGGATTTTCCTACTAAGGAATCAGAGAAGGTGACAGAAGAGAATGGCTTTCGCAAAGAGAGAGCTGGAAGCGAGGAGAATTAAATCCTTGCATCTGTGGCAAGATCTGAGCTGCGAAAAGAATTAGGATCAGAAAATTGTCCAGCCTTCTCGGCATTGGCTGGGGCAGGCTCTGATGGTTCTTGTCTCTTGACTTCATGTTATATTGAGACCAGAACCAGATGCACCACTGTAACCAAAATTCCTGGAGACATTTAACAAAATCCACCAATCCTCCAGGGGGGAATACATAAAAAATCACTTTTTTTGGCTCTTTGATCTGTGAAGGGGTACACGCCTTGACTCCATTCACCCTTTTGGTGACTCCATTCACCATCACTCCCCCAAAACCGTTTCATCAACCACCAGGGAACCCTCAGCCTTCATGAAAGGGACAGAAAAGAAGCATTTTGCCCAGCTGATCGCCACCTGCTTCCCAAGCTGCTGTCTTCTCTTCGATTTCAAGATATGTACGGCACAGTCAGATGGATGCCCACCAATGACTCATGCTTCCTTTTCTACTCAGAGCTGTTTCTGGGATGGAGCCGCTCGGCAGGGGACTCCTTTTCCAGACCTTTCTGTCACCTAGTCAGGGCACAAAGTAATTCTTGCAGTGGAATATGACCAGAAGTGGTGAGGCTCGGTCCCAGGCTAAGGAGCACCTCCTTTACCCTGCTCCTTCCCATCGGGCTGTGGGAGGATGCCCAGGATAACCTTGGAAGCCACTGTTGCAGGTGACAAAGCATCTGTCGCCTGGGTCCCTGAGTCACTGTGTGCAGCAGAGCCCCTCTGATGCCAGTCACGAGCGTAGATTTGGACTTGACATGAGTGAGACACAAAAGTCGGAGATGGAGAGAGACAGTTATGTGGGAAACTTCTCCTTTCCACTGGTCGTTCCTCCCCAACATCCTTTACTGCTCTTCCCCTTCTTCCAGACCTCCAAATGTTGGGGTGCTCCAAGGCTCAACTTGAACAGGTACAAAACTTGGGTCTTGATTCTACTTCCCCAAACCTATATCTCGTCCAGCATTAGAGAAAAGCAGAGGCTGTTGTGAAGCCAAGGAGGGGCCTCTAACCCAGGCCATGGTGGTAAGGGAAAGTTTTCCAGAAATAATGGCACCAGAGCTTAGTCTTGAAAGAGGAGTGGGAATTATGGAAGGAAATGGAGCGGTTGAGGGCACCCCATGAAAAACCCAGAAGGAAGCAGGAGTGGTGAGTATATCAGCTAGTTTGGAGAGTAAACTGAGTTTCAGGAGGAAGCTGGCTGTTGGCAGGGCTTGGCTCATACCCAACAGGCATATCTTATCCAGGTATATCTAGAAGACCACACTGAGCTAATGGAAACTTTAACCAACACTTTATTATATAAGTCTTGTTATCCAAGCAAAGGTTATTGCATCAACTTGAACAACATTGAAGATAAAAATTAATTCCCTCCATACCTGACATCAAGCTCCCCAAGTCAAGCTCCTGGCTGTATGAGACGTGAGTCCCACACCCCAAGGGGGAGATGGGCCATATCAGTGTCTCCCGAACTGGTCTGCCCATCAGAACAATTTAAAGGGCTTTTAAAAGTTAGACGCTAGATTCTGAGGTGCCACCCCTGACCTGCCTACTTACCTGGAACCCTGGTTCTTGGGAACCACAGAGCTACATGCCCTCCCCGGCCATGATTCCAACAGGCTCCCAACTGTACTTTCGTGACATGACAGGTCTATCGCTAGAGTTGAGGGTCTGAGAGAATAGAGTTCCCGACTTTTCTTTTCATCCAACAACTGCCACATACGCTGAAGGGAACTTAGGAAAAGCTGAGCAAAGGTATGCCTCCTGTGCTCGGATCCTGTCCCATGCATGTGACTCACTTTGTCTAAACCTTTGTCTTCTTGTCTAAGTGAACAGGATCTTGCAGGAAGCGTCCGTACATGAACGCCTGCGTGTCCTCTTTCCCCAGCTCCCACCCCAGTCCATGCTGCAGAGACGTGGGATGGATGGGCCCAGATGGCTCCCCACTGTCCTTCATTCCTGACCGCGCCTCTCCTCCTTCTCCTGGCTTCAGTCCCCAGTCTGCGAAGTCAGAGGAACATGGTTCTCAGGTAGAGCTTCAAAAGCAGCCTACAGAGAAGAAGCCTCCGGCAAAGGTGTGCTCAAGTTCTGGACTTTGGTTTTATCAAGCATACAATAGGACTTTTGGCCCAAATGCTCTCTAAGGAAACTTCTAGAGCTAAACTCCACGACTGGTGTTTTCTTGTTTTCATTTTCAAAAGATGGCATCTGGTAAGTGTGCAGCTATCCAAAAGAAACACTTGTATAATCTGTCACATCTTTTTTTTTTTTTTAATTTTGTTTATTTATTTGACAGAGAGAGTCAAGAAGAGAGAGAGAAATGACAAGTAGGTAGAGAGGCAGGAAGAGAGACAGGAACAGAAGCAGACTCCCTGCTGAGCAGAGAGCCCGATGTGGGGCTCCATCCCAGGACCCTGAGATCATGACCTGAGCTGAAGGCAGAGGTTTAACCCATTGAGCCACCCAGGTGCCCCTATTCTGTCACACCTTTGAAAAAGTACTTGCCAAGCTATTTGGAATTTAAAGTATCACCAAATTTGACACGTACTAAAGACAGTTATGCAAAATCATGTATTGCCATTCAAAACGATAAAGGTACATGAAGCTATGAAAGTGTTTGCGTTAGGCCATCAAAGTGTGGGCAAAAATGATTTAAATGAAGTCACTTGTTTGAAAAGTTGTTTTAATAATAAATATTTAAACAAATTGAAATGATAGTGGTTTAGATGGACAATGCTACACCAGGAGTTTTTCTGGATATGCAGTGTGCGGGGGTGGGGTGGGGGTGCGGTGGGGAAGATTGCGTGTGTTCACTTCGGTTACTCATTAACTATGACTGGAGCCCAATATCATCCATGCTGTTTGGGAAAAAAGTTTTTTGAAACATGGATAGCTATTCTAAATCTCTCTCTCCCTCTTTTTTTTTAAAGCTGAATTTGGCTTATTCCAGTGTTTCCTTTCTCAAGATTCCTTTTAATATTAATATTCCTATTAATATTCTTTAAAAATTATCCAAAAATGTGTATTGACTATAGGGTGAGGATAGATGCTCTTAAAACAGAGAATTGGTTTTTTATTAGTAGAGAGTCCAGGGTTTAGCCAAGTTCACTTGCTGAGGATTTGGATCCTTTCCCTTTGCTCGGGGTCCCTAATTTTGAGAAAAATGGGGTAATTTGAGATGGGCTGCTAATCAAGCAGGAAGAAACCTTGTCCCTGGGGGATACTTGACATATTTTTATGTTCTCGGTAGTAAGAAAAACAGACTGGATGAAGATATGCAGTTTGCACATAAAGACTCATGGATGACTGTATGGAAATAGAAAGTTTCAGAGATGTGTTTATATACGGAGATGTATTTATCTCTATATGTATGTGGTTATCTAGCCTCTGGCTGACTTTCTGAGCTTTGTGATTATTGGTGACATACTCACTTTTCCCCCTAATCTCACTTTTCACCTGCAAAGTGGGGATGATAGGACATTCGTCACTTAGTTCCAGTTAAGAGGATGTGGGCCCAGTGTGTTGTCTGATATGTGACCCATGACTGAGACCTAAAAAAGAACTCCTTTCCCTGCCCGTTTACAATTTAAAACTACATATTTTTATAAGAGAAAGGGATCTAACCTCCTCTTTCTTCCTAACCAACTGTCACAACCAACTTCTTTAAATATTGGAGCTGTGGACATTTCAGTAAGGAATTCTTTTTAACTCTAAGTAATGCAAATCTCGCGGTCATGCAGACTCTGTTTCATAGGAGCGAGGTGTATGCTAAACCCCAACAATCCGGAATCACTCGAGAACGATTTGTCCCTAGTTTTCCTTGGTCAATCAGAATTTTGGGGGGTTGGGAGGAGAAGTCTCTGTTTTTTCCAGAGCTCTCTGGGGGAATTCAGAAGCATAGTTGTGCTTGGAGATTACTGGTCCAGTTTTTCATTTCACAGGTGGGGCCCTGGAAAGAGCTGTCCACAGTCAAGGTTGAGAGTGGTTTCTTGTTGACCTTTGGTCTTCTGCCAGACTTACTAGATTGTTCATCCGATTTATCATTTTAGTGCAAATTTTAACCCTGTCTCTTGTACTTCCTCGTGATTTTGTTTCCTGGGGCTGCTGTACAGAGTCCGTATGAGGGAGAAGAGACAATCCGACTAGCTCTGAGGGCCACAGGTGGCATTCACCTGGGGCTGGTCTATGGGCTATGCAAATACGGCTGATGACTCCAGGCCATAGTTAAATTCTATGAAAACAAGCCCACATCTCCAGTTCAGCAAGACCCTTCCTCTGCCTCTTCCAACAGGGGACATTAGAACTCCTGAGCCATAGATCAGTCACAAGGCTTTGTGAGGGCTGCTGGAGACCCTGAGGCAGCCCTGGGGGGTGGTGAAGAGCAGGGCTCAGGGGCTGGACCACTGAGCCCACATTCCAGCCCATTCTTTATTCTCCCTACTCACCAGAGCAAGTGTTCTCCTCTGTAAAATGGGGATAATAACATTACCCACTCTTACAGTTGTTATGGGTATTAAATGGGCTAATATTTATGAGCCTAGAACAGTGCCTGCCATTCCTCAAGTACTCGGGAAATGCTGGGTAAGTGCTTTATTAAATGCTTTCCAAAGTCCTTTCCACATGATAAGGGGTCCCTGATGTCTCTTATGGGCCCAGCACGCTTCCGCTGCGCCACTCTGCTTGTGGGGTCCCTGATGTCTCTTAGAGGAATGGGGATCAGACCCTGCCAAAACTCATGCTGCTTTGAAACATGGCTTTCTTTATTGGGTCCCTAGAAGGTCTGTTGCTCTTCCACCCACAGAGACCTCCCTGACCCAGGGGCTGGTCTCTCTAGTGAGACAAGATGGGACTCAGCTTTCTTTGAGGACACCTAAGCTGTAGTAGTAGATCACACCCCCCTTTTCTGGACTCAGCTTGTACCAAACTGTGCTAGACTCAGGAGAAATTTGAGTCCTTTATGGCCTCCTTTATTGGAGAGGCACCGTACCTAACGCTCTGGGTATCAAAATGACAAGAGATGACGACGCACCTCACATATCCTGCAGGTCAGTGTTCCTGGGTGCAGTCCTCTCCTCCACAGAGCAAAGAACCTAATGCAGGCTCCACGTCTGGCACTGGAAAATTAATGTTTAATCAGACCAATACGTCAGCATTCATTACATTTGACCTTCCCTAAAGCCTTTTAAAGCAATGAGAACAATTGTCGTGGGGAAACGGAAATCCTAAATTGTACTGGCATTTTACCAACTTCTTTCTTCAAAAAAATGGCCCTATTCTGAATCTTATGCTAATCATTCTTTTGTTTTTCGTTATAACTTTATCACCTTAACCTATGTTTTGTAGTTTTTTGCATGTTTTTGAACTTGCTCTAAGTGGAATCACAGAGTCTGTGCTCTTTTGTGTCTGGTTTCCTCAGCTTGTTGTATTGCTTAGATCTTTTAGTGTGGTTGATGCAATAATGTGTTCACCTCTGTGTTGGCATCCCATTACGGGCTGCCTCGCTGTTTTTCTGCTCTGCCGTCGCCTGAAATTAGGATTGTTTGCATCGTCTGTTTGGTTGCCGTTAGAGATCAGGAGCAGCCCTGCTGCCCTTGTGTAAGTTTCATGACCGTAACTTACAAGTATGATAGAATTGATCAAGTGGCGGCACGTACTTTCCTTCATTTGGACCTCAGCCTACCTCTGTGTGATGTCTCTTCTCCCAATGAAGACACTGAAAGCTGGGAAGAACATTGTTCTCGCCCTAATGATAAGAGAAAGCCGGGTCATCTACACCATGACTTCTTTTGAGGGCTTCACAACAGCCAGTGTTGCAAGGCAAATAAGTAGCTGGAATTCCAAGGAGGCAAAGGACCCCCTGAACAAAGATGGACACATGGACTCTTCTATCTGTGGCGGAGGATGGGAGGAAGAGGCACTGACCACTGTATAAGCAGGTGAGAGGAAATCAGCTACAATTTAACAAATTGTAAAAGGGTGAGTATACACTGGCAAGACAGCGTAGGACCAAACACAAGAGAAGTTGGCACTCATGGATAGCTCTTTTCCAGGGGCTTCCACTGGGAGTTCACAAGAACCTTGGGGGCCAGGTGGGAGACCAGAGGCACTAGTGTGGACCTGTGGGAGGGGTTTGGCCATGATTAATTATCTCATGGCATAAAACTTTCCTATCATTATCAAACTCAACAGCCAAAGAACAAACAATCCCATCAAGAAATGGGCAGAGGACATGAACAGACATTTCTGCAAAGAAGACATCCAAATGGTCAACAGACACATGAAAAAGTGCTCCACATCACTTGGCATCAGGAAATACAATCAAAACCACAATGAGCTACCACCTCACACCAGTCAGAATGGCTAAAATTAACAAGTCAGGAAATGACAGATGCTGGCGAGGATGCGGAGAAAGGGGAACCCTCCTCACTGTTGGTGGGAATGCAAGTGGGTGTAGCCACTCTGAAAACAGCACGGAGGGTCCTCAAAAAGTTGAAAATAGACCTACCCTACGACCCAGCAATCACACGACTGGGTATTTACCCTAAAGATACAAATATAGTGATCAGAAGGGGCACGTGCATCTGAATGTTTATAGCAGCAATGTCCACAATAGCCAAACTATGGAAAGAACCTAGATGTCCATCACAGATGAATGAACAAAGAAGAAGATGTGGTATATATATACAATGGAATGCTATGCAGCCATCCAAAGAAATGAAATCTTGCCATTTGCAATGACGTGGATGGAACTAGAGGGTATTATGCTGAGCGAAATAAGTCAAGCAGAGAAAGACAATTATCATGTGATCTCCCTGATATGAGGAATTTGAGAGGCAAAGTGGGGAGTTTGAGGGGTAGGGAAGGAAAAAATGAAACAAGACGGGATCCGGAGGGAGACAAACCATAAGAGACTCTTAATCTCACAAAACAAACTGACGGTTGTTGCAGGGAGGGGGAGAGGGAGAGGGTGGTGGGGTTATGGACATTGGGGAGGGTATGTGCTATGGTGAGTGCTGTGAAGTGTGTAAGCCTGATGATTCACAGACCTGTACCCCTGGGGCTGATAATACATTATATGTTAATAAAAATAATAAATAAAAAAATAAAAATAAAGCAATTAAATGGAAAACAAACAAACAAACTTCCCTGCCAGGACTCCTCTTGCATACAGAGCAAAAGTTTTAAACTGCTGGGGAAGGGGCATCAAACCTCTACCTCCCAAACCTAGATAAGGGCCCATCACTTCTGGGGAAGGGAAAGAAGAACAAATCTACTCCTGGAGGAGAAATAGGAAAGAGCCCTGATCCAAATCCTGTGCCATATCACTGGATGTCTCTCTCTCTCCCTGACTCCCTCACTAGCCCCCCTGTCTGTGCAGACACAGGAAAAAAGGCCATGTGAGGACACACAAAGAGGGCAGTCCTCTGTAAGCCAGGAAGAGAGCCCTCGTCAGAAATGGAAGCTTGGGGCACCGGGGTGGCTCAGTCGTTAAGCGTCTGCCTTTGGGTCAGGTCCTGATCCTAAGGTTCTGGGATCAATCCCCTCATCAGGCTCCCTGCTCAGCGGGAACCGTGCGTCTCCCTTTCCCACTCCCCCTGCTTGTGTTCCCTCTCTCGCTGTGTCCCTCTCTGTCAAATAAATAAATAAAAATCTTAAAAAAAAAAAGAAAAGAAATGGAAGCTTGCTGGATCTTGACCTTGGACTTCCAGCCCCCAGAACCGTCAATTTCTGTCCTTGAAGCCACTTAGTCTGTGCTTCTTTGTCAGGGCAGCTTGAGCAGGTCAATATAAAATGTGAATGTACTCGGGGCCACTGAACCGAATGCTTAAAATGGTTAAAACAGGAAAAGTCATGTATATTTTATCCTATGGCAGTAGCTGCCAGCTGGCCACAGAGCTGAGCAGTAGCTCCTTGCTGCTGTTGAGAAGTGAGACATACAGAGTGTCATCAAACCAACACCAAAGGAAGACTTTTTTTTTTTTTTTTTGCTTTCAGCTATATGAAAGAATTATGCCCAATGGGCAGGTAGATAAGCAAATGCACTAAGGTAAGTGAAGTTCTGCTCAACTAGGGGCGCCTGGGTGGCTCAGAGGGTTAAAGCCTCTGCCTTTGGCTCCGGTCATGGTCTCAGGGTCCTGGGATGGAGCCCCACATTGGGCTCTCTGCTCAGCGGGGAGCCTGCTTCCCTTCCTCTCTCTGCCTGCCTCTCTGTCTACTTGGAATCTCTGTCTATCAAATAAATAAATAAAAATAAAATCTTTTTTAAAAATAGCAAGATAACTATACATTTTTAGGGGCACCTGGGTGGCTCAGTCTGTTAAGCATCTGACTTTGGCTCAGGTCGTGATCTCAGGCTCCTGGGACTAAGCCCAGAGTCAGGCTCCCTGCTGGGGGGGGAGGGAGCCTGCTTCTCCCTCTCCCTCTGCCCATCCCCGTGTTCATGCTCTTTCTCCCCCTCAAACAAATAAACAAAACCTTTTTTAAAAAAATTATTCAGCTGTTTAGGTATAGGTACAAGCTCAGACATCAGTTGGGTTAGGTCAGGGTTTGGTTTTTCCTAGGGTGTACCAGCTATGATGTTTTTATTTGCCAGTAACAGAAAACCTCTCTCAAACCAGCTTAAACAATAAGAAAATGAATTATTTAACTTAAAGGGAAGTTTAGAGGTAGTTCAAGCTCCAGGGATGGGTGATTCCGTGGCCCAGTGGTTTCTTCAGGGATCAGGGTTCTCTCTTCTCTGCTCTGCTGTTCACATATTGGTTTCTCGCAATGACTTGTGTCTTGCAGTTGTGACATGACTGCTATTGGCAATTAGGCCCACCTGCTTCCTTGTTCCTGCCGCGCAGGAGGGAGAGAAAATCTTTCACCAATCAGGGAGCACACGGCCTTTTCTTCAGATTCTGACAACTACCGTGGCAAGAGGGCCGTGGGTTTGCTAGGATGGATTTAGACCTGTGGTTCTCAAAGTGGGGTTTTTGGACCCACAACATGAGCATCACCTGAGAACTTATTACTGAGTAAAATCTCGAGCCTCTGTGGAGACCTGTTGAATCAGAATAGGTATGAGGCCCAGTGATCTGTGCCTTAACAAGCCTTTCAGGTGGTTCTGAGCCACAGCAAAGTTTGACAACCATTGGCTTAGGACAGTATGTCGAACTCCATGAACAACGGGAGGGTTCTGCTAAGAAGAAGGGTGTGGGGAACAGACATCTACCAGGGTCTGCTAGACCAGATGAGCATCTCAGAGCAAAGCCACGGTCAGCCGACTTCAGGGTGTTGCAGGAGAGCGATTCTAGGGATGGGCCCTGACATCTAAGTTGCCGGAGAAGGGAAATGAGAGCACAAAGGAATGATGAATGGTGGAGAAGTGAAGCTAGCAAGCTTCAGAGGCAGTGAGGCTGGAGAACTGAAATGAGCTGATAAGACAGAAGGTGTGGTGGCCATGAGACTGTACCCACAGGCCTCCAACTATAGGGAGTGTAAGTGACCAATGGCATTGTCTTGGCCCGAAGACCACACTCACCATGGGCTGTTCCCATCACCAGATGAGAAGGATACTAAGGCTGGACCATGCAAGGGGCACACACTCCTTAGAAGGTTGCCTTTGGGCTGGAGGACCCCCCATCTCAGCTTTAATGAGTCTTCCTCAGATGCCATGATAGTCCAAGAACCTTCCTGCCGACCTCTCCTGTTCTTCTTCATTCACTTTAAACTTGTATCACATCCTACAGCTCTCCCAGCCTTAGCCAACTCCCAGTTTTTTCCTCACACCGGCACTTCCCCTGTTAAAATTCTCGTGTATTTAACCCCCTCTTGGCATCTGCTTCTCAGAGGACCTTGACAAACACAGAAGGTGATGATTCTTGAGTTGAGTTGGAGACTGGGATTACATGTGGCCAGTGAGAGATGAAGATTCATAACTGATCATTGCAGGGCAGCTCGGGAAGCTCTGTCAGGGGCCCACCCACCTTCCCATCAGTCACAGCCACCTTATGGTTGACCTGGGTATCCTTCGAGGTGGAGAGGAAGATGACACTTTGGTACAGTGGCTATCCTACTGGCTGAAAGCACCCCTACTTGTTTAGTGACAAGCCTGGTGTCCAGTTGAGTCCTGGTGTCTTAGAGAACCTTAAGCTTCTCTTAGGGTTCCCCACAAATGCCTGGGTCAGGATAACTCAGCATCTCCCTGAATGAGCACGGTGTCCAGGACGTTGCCTCCCCAACGCGTTATGAGACAATTTGGTTATGTTATTCTGTTTGCATCTCTTCCCTCAGTGGCTATCACCCTGCCTTGAGTGGTCCTGCCCTTACCGATCTCACTGGAGATGATGCCTGTAAGCAGCTCTAAGAGGTGCCTGCTCCCCTCAGTTTGGCGACACCCCCCACCCCCACTGGAGTGGAGCCAGCTGCCTTCTCACTGGGCACTGCACTCTGAACCCTCGGGGCACCTAGGACCCCCGTCAGGTTCTCAACCTGGAATCCAGGGTCCATGAATGCCTTTTAGGGAGACTGAACCCCCACACATCCCGCAGTTGGGTGCACACTTTGTGCGTGTGTGTTTGTAGGCATGTGCATTTGAGGGGCAGAGAAGGGAGACGGGTCCAGAATTTGCCTTATTTTCTCAAGAGTTTGTGACTTCCAAAATATACGTATCATGGGTAAGCCACTTCTTTTGGGGAGGAAAAGTATTCCAACCCCGACCTTACAGGGTAAGGGTTTGGCCTGTAGCAAGTCGGCTCTGGGAGCAGGAAGGCACCTCCCGCTTTGCCGTCAGGTCCGAGATGTGATGCTCTCTGCGGGATGCTAACGACAGACGGACGCTGATAAAGCAAAGGGAACTGATCTTCCCCCTAATGAATCCGATGTCACTAGAGGATTTTGCTGAGAACTAAACACCAAAAAAGCCCCATAGTTTCTGTTTTCTTTCTTTGTCTGCAGAGGATTAGTCCAAGGAATCCTAGATGTTTTCATATTACCACGTGGAGGGTTTCCTCGGAGGGAGACGGATACAACGGCGGATGGCGATTGCACGACAAACTTGATGGTGTTATCAAAATGCGAAATCGTTTCCACCGCGTTTCTGACCCGCGACGGGAACCCCACGAACGCTAGGGGGAGCTACACACCGCGGAGCCGCCGCCTTCCCCCGCCAGCCCGTCCGCCGCGGGCGGCCCTCCCTGGGCATTTCACAGTGAGCGCGCGGAAATACGCAGAAGGCAGGAAGAGCCTTGCTCCACGTGGGCACCTGTCGTGAGGGGCCCGGCAGGTGTCTGTCCGGGTCTGCAGGCGGCAGCCGGCCCCGGGAGGGGCTCCTGCGCAGGCGGGGCGAGCAGCCTGGACCCGCCGCCTTCCTCCCACTGTGTTTCCTCCAACCTCAGTTCCCTCCTTGAAAGGCGAGGAAGCTGGTGGATTCATAAATGCGCGAACATTAGTGAGCATGCTCAGGCACTGATGAGATCCATTAGGATCTGGTCTGCGGGAGGGGAATGATGGTGTCCGTGGGAGGCCGGCATCAGCTTCATTTACTTATTTTTATTCGCAGTTTCCTGCCACCTGCTCTAGGCTGCAAGACTGGTTTTTTGTTTTTTGTTTTTGTTTTTTTGAGGGGTCCTGACTCAGGCACTGATGATAACTGGAGGGAGGAAGTCTTTAGAGCCAGCCTTTGGCTCTTGGGGTTTTTAAATTGTGGTGAAACATAACATAAAATTTGCTTACTTCTGGGTTATACGAAAGAGAAGCCGGAAAAGAGTTCATCTGTATAAAGTATCTGTACTTGAGTAATTAAAAACAAACAAACAAACAAACAAACAGGTACAGGGGCTCCTAGGTGGCTCAGTGGGTAAAGGGACCGACTCTTGGTTTCAACTCAGGTCGGTCGTGATCTCAAGGTCATGAGATGAAGCCTTGCTCTGGGCTTCACCCAGGCAAGGAACCTGCTTGAGTTTCTCTCTCTCTCCCTCTGCCCCTCCCCTTGGTTGCATACTCCCTCTCAAAAAACTAAATAAATTTTTAAAATAGTTATCTAGAGTGCCTGGGGGGCTCAGTGGGTTAAGCCTCTGCCTTCAGCTCAGGTCATGATCCCAGGGTTCTGGGATCGAGCCCCGCATCGGGCTCTCTGCTCAGCAAGGAGTCGGCTTACCCCTCTCTCTATGCCTGCCTCTCTGCCTACTTGTGATCTCTGTCAAATAAATAAATAAATCTTTAAAAAAAAAAGATATCTCATATATATGTTACATATTTAAGTATATATACACAGTAAAGAATTGGGATTCTTGACTTAGTAGAAAAAGATGTGGTCATTCTTAACAGTAGCCTAAATATGACTCACCACTGTGATGAATGAGCATAGCAAACATTGATGGTAATATTAGACCACATTAATAGGAGCAAGCATCTAGAATACTGCTTCTAAGTCTTGGCTGCACATTAGAATCACCTAGAGGCTTAAAAAAAGTTGATGTCAAATTCTTGAGGCAGTTGATGTAAATGGTCTGAGATATGATTTTTTAAAAGCTCCCAGGCGATTCTGCTGCGCAGGCCCGGCTGAACCCCTGAGACATTCCTGTTCAGCTGGGCTCAGGCCCAATCACACCTCCTGTTCCATCCATGTGCTCCACTTAAGGGAAATAAAGACAAGCCAGTTCCTATTCAGGGAGGAGTCAGAATTGTGAAAGAACAACAATTTGTTTTTATAAGAGGAACAATTGAAAAAGTACAAACATGAGGACAGTGGAGAGACAGTCAGGAGGGAGTTTAGAGCTGGAGTTCCACCTGTGAGAGCCTTCTCATGGAAGCAGCTTCTTTGTCTGGCGGCCTTTGTATGGTAGTAGCTATTATTACTTTTTATGAAATAAATGTTTACTTTTTAAAAGATCTTATCTGTTTATTTCAGAGAGTGCGTGTGCGCATGTGTGGGGGTGGGGGCAGAGGGAGAAGCAGACTTTCCATTTAGCAGGGACCCTGACACCTCCATCCCAGGACTCTGGAATCAGGACCCGAGCTGAAGGCAGGTGCCCAGCCGACTGAGCCACCCAGGTGCCCCTAAAATAAATGTTTAAGAATAGCACTATCCAAAGAGGGATGCTGCCCAGCGAAGCAAAGAGTCCTCTTTTGAGGGGCATGCCAAAGGAGCCCGATCACTGGCAGGGATGTCACAGAGACGTTCTGGAAGTGGAATGGGTGACAGTTACAGTCCAAGGGATCCCGTCCAAGCAGGACTGACTGGCACTTTCTGGTGTCGGGCATTGTGCTAAGATACTGCGTTCCTGGGTCACCTGGGTGGCTCAGTTGGTTAAGCGGCTGTCTTCGGCTCAGGTCATGATTCAAGGATCCTGGGATGGAGTCCCACAGGGGGCTCCTTGCTCAGCGGGGAGCCTGCTTCTCCCTCTGCCTCTGCCTGCCACCCTGCCTGTTTATGCTCTCTTTCTGTCAAATAAATAAATTAAAAAAAAAAAAAAAAGATACTGCGTTCCTTTATTTTCAAGTTCACACTATGCCCACAGGGAGGGGACTATCGTTTTTCCAGTTCATACTGGAGGAAGTGGAAGGAGGCTCTGAGGCCCAGCAGGTGTCACATGTAATCCACAGGCCCCCCTATGGATGGAGCTTCCTGCCTGGGGCTTCTTTGATTCTAGAACATACAGTGGGTAAATACCCAGAAATCCAGGCCGAGTAGGAGCGATCATGAGGCAGTATTTAAAACGGCCTCATCGGCGCTGACCCATGCAGATGAAAGGTGGTATGTGAAAGCTTTCTCCTTAGAATCTCAAATGTCAGCGCTTCAAGGGTGAGAGGCGACCCTATCTGCGCACCCCCCCCCCCCCGCCCCGGCCCTCACAGGCTCAGAGAGAGTCCCGAGTCCTGTCCCGGGTTACACACCCGACATTCACATCCTCTGACACGTAGAAGAGCCTTCTTGCTCCCACTGCCCTCATCAACGGTCCTGCCTTGGTTCCAGACACTCCGGGAGCTGAGCTCTCTCAGGCAAACGCTTTCAGGGTCAAGCCGGCCAGCGCACAGGGCACTCCCTCTCCTCACTGTACTGATACATTTTCGACTTTGATTCAAAAGGGCATTACTGAGCCTCTGCTTCATGCTCCAGACCTGGCTCGGAATGACTCATGACTAATTTGCAAGAATTAAATCAGCCCACAGAGAAGGCACACGGCCACCATTGAAGGGTTTACAAAGAAAGATCCTTTGTTCCCAAACTGCTTTCAAAGTGGTTTCCAAAGAAGGGTTGCCAAAGGTGTACTGAGCTGTGTCCGCATCCCTGCCATAGGGCATCCCTGCCTGGGGAAATACCACTGCAGAGCCTAGCGGTCCCTGGTGGCCACATCCCCGGGTACTGGCCCCATGGGAAGAGGTTGCCGAGCGAGGAGGACATTTCTGAGCACCCACCCCTATACGCGCACGCAGACCTCACATCTAGATCTTCACCAGTATAACCAGAGGAGACGAGTGTCACTTCTGGGCAAAGGTGAGTAGGAGAAAGGAGTGTCCTCTGCGTTCTGGCTCATTTCCTATCAGGGAGCTGAGTGGAAATGACTCTCCTGCCCCAGGGAGGGTGGGGCCACAGGAGGGAAAGAAAGTGAGTGAGAATCCACTTAGCCTATCTGAATAAGAAATCAACCTTGGTCTGTGCTGGTGTTAAAACATGGAGACGTATCTGTTAGAGCAGCTAGCGTAGGCCTAGGACAGCGGCCAGTATCAGATTTCACTGGACTCTAAATATATAGACACAGAGCCCAGTCACTTGCCTCGCACTCAGTTAATGTGCACTGGGTACATGAATAAATGAATCTAAAGTGTGTGATTAATGGTATACTTTGCTGGATGGAAGTTAGGAAATTCTAACGAACAACTTTTAGGATGTGGAGGGTGTTTTAACACATGCTGAGCCCTGGTCCTCAGGTGGCACCTAACAATGAGGGAAATGGATTGTAGCTGGTACAGCCACACCCCGAAATAGATCTCTTAGTCCAAGAAGGTCTACATTTTCATGCCTGCAGAGTTCTGAAAGCAGGCTGACGAGTCTCTCCCATCAGGGGAAGGGAGGCTTCTTGGCTGGGTCCCAGGGAGATGGAGAGCCTCACGCGTACCCAATGTAGCAGCCTGGAAATGCTGCTTCCTAGAACCTCAGGGCTGGAGGTTGCCAAGTTCCCAAAGAGTCCTGTGTGTCACAGACAAGCCACAGCTTGGTGAAGCAGACAAGTCACCCAGGGTCTCTTGGCCATCCGTGGGTCCATAGCCAGAGGCAGGATAGTGTGGATGAAGGGTTGGGATCTTGGGACCCAACCACCCTGATATGAATCCTAGCTCCACTCCTTGCAAATTACCTAACGTCCCCATGCCTCTACCTCCTCATCTTTATTTATTTTTTATTTTTTTTAAAAGATTTTATTTATTTATTTGACAGAGAGAGAAATCACAAGTAGATGGAGAGGCAGGCAGAGAGAGAGAGAGAGAGAGGGAAGCAGGCTCCCCGCTGAGCAGAGAGCCCGATGCGGGACTCGATCCCAGGACCCTGAGATCACGACCCGAGCTGAAGGCAGCGGCTCAACCCACCGAGCCACCCAGGCGCCCCCTCCTCATCTTTAAAATGGGGGTAATTAGAATAGTACCGACCTCATAAGGCAGTTACGAATATGAAATAAGCTAGTATACGGAAAATGTTCCACACGGAGCCTGGCACACAGTAGGCATTAGGGAAGGGTTAGCGCTTGTCGTATCTTTACTACTGAGTTCAGATCGCCTTTTCCCCACATCAGTGCTCTCGGGCTTCCAGAATGAGGTTGTTAAAATGATGAAATATGGAGACTCATCATGAAGCAGAGGATGCCAGAGAGTTCTTATACCAGATTTCCAGAACACACAGCCTGAAACCTGAAAGCTTTCTGCAGAATAGAGCACATGAACTGATACTTGGCACACATGGAATCATTCATGATGGGAATGGAGAATTCAGGCGTGATTCATGTCTCAGGAATGCTCTAATGAGAGTCGAAGTATGCCATTGTTCTTCAGTGTATAGTAAAGGGAAAGAAAATACAGGGAGTGAAAAAGTAATCCTAAGTGAGAGAGACCATAGGAGAAGCGGCCCAGGAAATGAACATGGTCAACCGCTTTTCTCTGGTTTGGATGCCAAGCTGTGGAAGACAGTGACTATTATGGATTTCATATTGCAAGCAAGTTGGTCAGGTTTGGGGAATCCTAGAGTGTTAGGCTTTTTTTTTTTTTTTTTTTTTTTTTAGAACTGCCTAGAATCAGTTAGTGCACATCTATCCTCTCATCGAGTTCCCCTGGCCCAACCTTCCCTCCAGGGCGGAATTCCTTATTATATCCTCAGCAGATGGTTGCCCAAGTTCTGCTTAGAGCCTCCTTGGTGGGAGCCTCAGGGAGCCGCGGGGCCGCCCACTCGTTACTGGGCAGCTCTAACTGTTACCGAATCCTCCCCTAGACTGAGCCAACAATCTGCCTCCCTGGAATGTTGGCCCTTCGCCCCTACATTTATCTTCTGGTGTGAAACATAATACACCTCTTTGCTTTCTCCCTCTTGATGGTGCTACAGCAGGGTTAGACCTCCCCAGGTGGAGGGCTGGACTTGACATTAACTTAGCTATGGCCCTCACATAAATTACTGAAACTCTCATGGCCTTGATTTGCTTCTCTTTAAAGAGGGCCATTGAGTTTTCAGAAGGTTCCTGTGAAGTCAAAGTAAGGAGGCGGAGGGTAGACAAAGCATGGAGAATAGAGTCTGGAACCCAGCATGCAACAGATGGCATGCTTACGGGACCCCCAATCTCCTCTCTAAGTTAAACAACTCCATTTCCTTCAGCTGTTCACTCCTGCTTGGGGACCAGCTCCTAGCCCCATTCCAGCTATCTCTCTTCAAATGCTGGTCTACAAGCTTTATTTCTTCCTTCATTTGCCTCGTCTCCATTGGTCCTCTTCCTGGAGAGGCTCACGGTGAAGACAGACTCAAGCCTTGGAGTGGGGGGGATAACTCTGAGGGCTGGGCTGTATTGATGGAAGGAGGACTTTGGGGTGCCCAGGAGGAAGTTGATGTTAAGGGTCAAGGTAGAAGTGGCTCTTCCAAGGTTGTGCTGTATGGAGGGAGAGAGAGCTAAAGGGAGAGATTCAAGCTTTGCTTCTAGAATGTTCAAGCCTCCTCCGGGATATAGAGAAGATATTCGGTCTACAAATGAGTGACCATAACATTGGAAGATACTTCCTTTATCTTGTGTCCCTCAAGACCCTGAGCTCAGTTAATGGAGTATATAAGAGAGAGGGGGCTTCTTGTTAAACTAGATCTATTTCCTAACCTCGATCTGGGCACTACAGTGTCATGAAAGCAGCCTTAACTTGTGCCCTGCCTTTTGCAGCCACACATGGTGATGATGTTACTCATTGACTAAGCTTGTGGTTGACTGAAACCTTTATATTTTTTTCATAGGAACCACTTTCATTTATTTTTTAAAATTTGTTTAAGATTTTATGTTTAGGTGGGGCACCAGGGTGGCTCAGTGGGTTAAGCCTCTGCCTTCCGCTCAGGTCATGATCTCAGGGTCCTAGGATCGAGCCCCACATTGGGCTCTCTGCTCAGCAGGGAGCCTGCTTCCCCCTCTCTATCTGCCTGCCTCTCTGCCTACTTCTGATCTCTGTCAAATAAATAAATAAAATCTTAAAAAAAATTTTTTTTGTGTTTAGGTAATCTCTACATCCAATATAGGGCTTGAACTCACAACCCCGAGATCAAGAACTGCTCGTTCTACTGACTGAGCCAGCCAGGTGCCCCACGAGAACCACTTTTTTTTTTTTTTTAAGATTTTATTTATATATTTGAGAGAAAGAGAGAGCACAAGTCAGGGGGATGTGCGGAGGCAGAGGGGGAAGCAGGCTCCCTGCCCAGGAGGGAACCCTACACAAGGTATGATCCCAGGAGCCCAGGGTCACAACCTGAGCAGAAGAGAGATGCGTAACCGACTGAGCCACCCACGAGCTCCAAGAACCACTTTTAAACAGGTTGTCCCCATCTTAAATATGTATAGCTGATTCTGCAAATCAAACTGGGAAAATGGGTAAGAAACTTTACAGTGCCTAGCCCATTATAAATGCCAAATAAATGACAGTATTTTATTAGCAATATTAGTATTATCATTGTTTGGTTTAATTTTTCTAGTTTCAGCAATCTAGCTTGATGAGGTTGGGTAGTAATTCCATCACACACACACCCTCCTGACTTAGACCAAAGCCCACATTTGACGAGTGTGCTGACTCTGTCCCAGAAATTAACGTGACGGTAGAAATCTGATAGAATCTGATGCAAGGTACGCAGCCATTAGAAAGAATCCTCCTACTCACTTTCCCTCTTCCCATCCAGAAATATATCCCTCAGCAACATCTAACATTTTACAAGGAGAAAATTTTGCGCTGGTGCGGAACTGTCCCCTCTCTTATTCAAATTTAAGCCACCGTTATCTGGGAGGAAGCGCCTATCCCCTAAAACCTTAGACCAAATTAGTCAGCGAGCATGAGTGTCCTTGTCTGTGAGAGAAGGCAGAAGCAGAAGGTGGCAAAAAGGAGACAAACCAGGAAGAAAGGGGCAAACAGGTGAACTCAACCTTCATTTAAGCTCCACACTTGTTCTGGAAGGAAGTTTTCACGACACTGCACAGAGAGAGTAGAGCTAATGCCCTCCTCATTCCTGGAAGTTGTCTTATTTGGAAAAAGGGTCTTTGCAGATATAAATAAGTCATGGATCCCGAGATGCGATGATCCTGTGTTATCCAGGTGGACCCTAAAGCCTGTGACAAGAATCCTTCTAAGGGAGAGACAGAGGGAGATTTGCGACTCCAGAGAAGGCCGTGTGAAGACTGAGGTGGAGACTGGAGGGACACAGCTGAGGAAGCCCGGGAATGCTGAGAGGCCCCAGGGCAGGGGGAGGCAAGGAAGGATTCTCCCCCAGAACTCTCCGAGGACACACGGTTCTGCTGACACCTTGATTTTGGACGTGTGGCCTCCAGAGCTGTGAGAGAATACATTTCTTTCGTGTTAAGTCACCAAGTCTGTGGTAATTTGTTACAACAGCCACAGGAAACTATGACGGAAGGTATTTCCCCTCCCTCGGGAGCTCCTCTCAGGCTGAAGGTCCTCCCCTGGGGAAGACGTAAACCACCTCTTAGCTCTCTGACCGTTTCATCACCATGAGGAAATAGAATGAGAGATTTAATATCAAGTGGAAAAACTCAAACAGATGATTAAGGAATTAATTTGTCACAAGTCAGATGACCACATCTAGGTGAGCAAGAGGCATTCCAAGTTCATAACTGTCAAGGCTGGACAGGCCTGTGGAGTCACTGATAGGTCTGGCCTGAGGGGGAAAAAATGCTGCCTGGGTGACTGGTGCTGCCATCTTGGATCCCAGTGAGGCAGGAAGGTAGCCAAGCTGGCTGGAATGAGCATGTGACTAGGAGTCATCCTGGATCTGGGACTTTCCTATTGGCCAGAAAAAGAAATTTATCTTCTCTAGTCTTTAGCTTCCTGAAATGGAAAAAAAAATAAAGATATTCCAGCTCTAAGAATACTTCTGTGGGCTAATCTATTCATGTCTGCAATACATGTAATTTTCTTTTCAGTAGTCTCTAGCATAGTTTTTAATAGAGCCATAAATATGGACAGACAACTCTGTCATTTCTAGTCTACATGTGATTGTGTATTTTTTGGTATGTGTCAGGATAGTCTGGAATATGTTGTGGTAACAGACACACCCAAAATGCAGGAGCTTAAAACAATGAAGATTTCAAATTGTGTCTTTTCAAAATGCCACATGTCGAAGTCCTAACCCCCAGTACCTCAGAATGTGACCATATTTGCAGATAGGGTCTTTAAGGGGTAATTAAATTAAAATGAGATCATTAGGATGGGCTCTAATCCAATATGACTGCTGCTCTTAAGAGAAAATTTAGACAGAGACACACACAGAAGGAAAACGTTATGAAGAGAGACAAGATGGAGACTGGCTTGGGACAGATTCTTCCCTCACTCTCAGGAGAACCAACACTGCTAAAACTTTGCTCTCAGACCTGTAGCCTCCAGAACCGTGAAAAAATACATTTCTGTCATTTAAGCCATTCAATCTGTAGTCTTTTTTTTTTTTTTAATGACAGTCCCCAGCAAACTACTATAAAGACTTACTGTTGACCCTTGATCTATGTGAGTTTAGTGCAGAATGTGCAATGGCATCTTTTATCTATTCTAGCCCAAGAAGCCAAATGGCAGAAAGCTTTGATGGGTAAATGGACATTTCTCAGTTGTTCCAACAGAGAAAATTGGTGAGGGAATGGAGTCATGACAGGGCACGAAGTGTAATCACCATCCCAGATTAAAAAGCACCTACCCCGCAACCAATGGGACCACACTCAATGGTAATATCGTGGGGGGTATCATGGGAGCCTCGGAGCCAGACTTGCCTGGGTTCAAATCCCAGCTCTGTCACTTACTCTAGGTCTGATCCTGGGCAAATTAGCTAACCTTCCTTTGTCTCACTTTCCCTCCATCTATAAAGTGGGCCTGGCAGAAGGACCTGTTTTGAAGGGTTGTTAGAGGCTTGGCTGAATTGGTTCACTCATTTAGAACAGCTCCTGGTACTTACTAAGCATTAATAATGGCCATAATCACAGGGTAAGATGCTTATGATACCTCTCTATGGATATCAATTGTCTAAACAGTTCATTAGGAGTAACTGCAGTAGTAACTAGAAAGAGGGAAATATTTTGTTCTTAGTACCAATAATATATGGAGAAGTGATCCCTTTGATGCTGAGTTTAATAACCCAAGCTGGCTAGCCTTATCATTGAATGGCTAAGATAGTTTTACAGAGTAATCAGATGACCTGAGACTAAAACTGACATTTCAAGTCTACTCACAAGACAATTTGGTGAAAGTATGAAGTTTTAAATCCTAAATTAGCAAAGTCTTGAACATATTTATATAATTCCTTAAGATATACCTAATAAGGGGCACCTGGGTGGCTCAGTGGGTTAAGCCTCTGCCTTCGGCTCAGGTCATGATCTCAGCGTCCTGGGATGGAGCCCCACATTGGGCTCTCTGCTCAGCAGGGAGTCTGCTTCTCTCTCTCTCCTGCCTCTCTGCCTACTTGTGATCTCTGTCTGTCAAATAAATAAATCTTAAAAAAAAAAAAAGATACACTTAATTATTTGCATTATTGAGGTTGAAACACAGGAAAAGTTTAAATATAGATCCAGATCTCAGGCTATATCTTTAAACCCAATGAAATCAATTTAAGTTTCATGCAATAATATAATTTGCTACATGAAGTTGTGTTGTTAATTTGACGAGCTTGGTAGCTTTTCAAAAATGTGTGAATGCAGTTTGTTTTATAGTTTACATACAGTTTCTATAAAAGCTAAAAGCGAAAGGAGGTAAAAGAGATTGGAAATGTATGTGTGTGTGTTCAGGTTATTTATCCCTGACTAGAATGGGAGATAGAGATTTTTGTCTTTTTTGGTCATTGCCTTCTCTTAGGATCCAAGAACAGAATTATGTTCTAGGTGCTTAACAGGTGCTACAGAAATATTTGCTAAACTGTGTTGAATTAGCAGTATAATAAAAATATGAAGGCCAACATTGGATATTTGGGAGGTATTAGTTTGCTCAAAATAGTATCTTCAAACAATTTCTCTGAAATAATAATTACCAGGATGCCTGGGTAGCAGCCAACGCTTAATTTTGGCTCAGGTCATGATCTCAGGATCCTGCGATCAAGCCCCACATTGGGCTCTACACTCAGTGGGGTGTCTGCTTGAGATTCTTTCTCTCTCCCTCTTCTTCTCCCCTGTCTCTTACCCACGACTCTCTCTCTCTCAAATAAATCAATAAATCTCTTTTTATTTTTTTTAAAATTTTTTTAAAGATTTTATTTATTTATTTGACAGAGAAAAATCACAAGTAGATGGAGAGGCAGGCAGAGAGAGAGAGAGAGGGAAGCAGGCTCCCTGCTGAGCAGAGAGCCCAATGCGAGACTTGATCCCAGGACTCTGAGATCATGACCTGAGCCGAAGGCAGCGGCTTAACCCACTGAGCCACCCAGACACCCAATAAATCTCTTTTTGAAAAAAAATTTATTGATTTATTTTATAAATCTTTATTATTTATATTTAATTGATTTGATAATTTTATTGATTTATTTTATAAATCTTCATTATTTATATTCAAAAGATTTCTATTTATTATATAAATATTTTTTTAAAAAAGATTTTATTGATTTATTTGAGAAACAGAGACACAGTGAGAGAGGGAACACAAGCAGGGGGTGTGGGAGAGGGAGAAGCAGGCTTCCCGCTGAGCAGGGAGCCCGATGTGGGGCTCAATCCCGGGACCCTGGAATCATGACCTGAACCGAAGGCAGCCACTTAACAACTGAACCACCCAGGTACCCCAGTAAATAAATAAATCTTTAAAAAAAAATCCTATTAAATAATAATTGCTGGCATGGGGAGACCCTGCTGACTTGTCGCTGAGTCTTTGATGTCATTGCTGGAACTGTGTGTGGGTCGTGGCCTCGTCTCTCGCCCTGCTGCAGATAATCCGTGCCTGTCTGGGTTCTTTGGGATATTAAGTGACAAAAACCCAACCCAATTCAGTTAAGAGAAAAGGAAGAATTTTTTTTTTTTTTTTTAAGGAATTGAACAAATCATAGTAAGAATAGGGGATCCTTCTGGGCCTCAGAAATACCTAGAACCTGGATTTCAATAACACCAGGAATAATTGTTTACTCTCTCTCTCTCCCAATTCTGTTTCTTCACAATTTCCTTCTCTCTTACTTTCTCCTACTGCAGACTGGGTTCCTCCAGACAGCTGGGACCTGACTACTGGATCCTCTCCTTAGCGCTAACTCAGAAAGTCCTGGAGAAACATTCTGATTGGCCCACCTTGGAATGGGCACCCCTTCCGGCCCAATCCACCATGTCCAGAAGACCGACTCCTCTAGCCCAGCTTGGTGGGGTGTTTATTTGTCTCTTCGCTGTAGTGCTATTAGCTGTGGTCAGGGCTAGAGCTGCCGAGCACAGACTGGACCCCCGGCTGCCATCTTCCCAGTATTCATTGAAAGAGAAATTAAGAACCCACCACGATGTATGTTCAACCAGAGGCCCTTCTCTTTACCTGGCTTTCTGTCCTTGCTTCCAAGTGGATGCTTGAATCACCCACCAGAGCCTGCTCACAGGAACTGACCTCGCTGTGCCTTCTGAACCTTGTCAGGAAATCTCCCAAACTCCCAGAAGTGCCTGATCCTAATACAAAGCCCATGCCCAGCACAGGAGAGACACATCTAGGATGGGCAAGGCTCAGGGTTGGGAGAAGCGCCCCATCACAGGCCGGCACCCAGTGGACCTCAAACACAGCGTTTAATAAAAGGGTCAGAGAGAGAGACATAGCCCCTGGGTAAGGACGGTCCCAGGGCTCCCACCTCCTCAGGCGGGACCCAAGCATAGTCTGGGGTCAGCCCATTATGTCCTTTAGGAATTCCCTGTTAAGCCCCACTCTTCCTCTGATACATTTTTTCATGGCTGAACTCCCTCGTGTCTGTTCCCTTCATTCCCTGCCCACTCTGTGAGGACAGGCATTCTTCGTCTCATGCCAGGTGACCAGCAGGTGAAACACTGCCTGCCGTCTTAGGCACCCAGATAAATGAATGGGCTGCAGGAGTGGGCTGGGGTGGGGGGTGGTGATAAGGGTGTGGGGGATGCCGCCGGGGAATCTGCACTCGACTCGGGAGGAATGACAAGAAGCAGTCTGGTAGGACGGTGAGGCTCCAAGCTCCAGGCAGGGAAAACCTCGGGACTCAGTCCCCTGGGCGGAGAAGTCACATGGTGAGTGTGGACCTGGAGCCAGCCCAGAATGTGACGCGGCACCCCCTGTGACTGGAGAGCCCCAGGTTAGGTTCTGTTCTAGAAGGACTGCAGTAGATCACTGTTTTTCCAGCTCCACTACGATTAAAATATTACCCAGACGCTTGCACCCAACCAGAGGACTCTTAATATTTAATATCCTGTTGATTCTCAAGGGGAAACTGTAATTGCCTATTAGTCGTATTACAGCTGGCTCCAATTTATGAGGGATGGTGTACCCTGTGCATGGCGGGGGTGGGGTGTGTCACAGGGGGCTGAAGCAATGGATAATAAGAAAAGCCCAAATGGTTTCGAAGTGTGGAGAAAAATAAATAAGTAAAAAAATGAGTAAGAATAAAAAAAGAAGAGTAAGAAAGAAAAGCACACATTTATTTGAATTATTGGGTTGCCTCAGAATGAAGTAGACCCCACAAATATAAAGAGAACCCATGGTGGATAAACCACCACGGTGCTGGTTCAGAAGAGGTCAGTGCTAATCCAAGTACAATGTAAAGCTGCCTGAATTAGAGTCCTGGGGGTCTTAGTGCCGCTGATGCCGGGATGGGATGAAATCTAGAATCGACCCCCTACCAGAAGTTAAAGATGCTTTCCATTCTCTCCCCAGCAGAAACACCAACGCATTAACAAATATTTAATGGGGGCTTGCCACATGCAGGGGCCTCCCAGAGACGCTTCCCAAAATAGCAGCCCATTGTGGCCGCTGTCCTGAACGACACTGAATAAATACTTGCACCGTCCTGTTGAAGAACCACACCTCCAATCCATCCATTAGAAGCACCACATAGGGGGCGCCTGGGTGGCTCAGTGGGTTAAGCCGCTGCCTTCGGCTCAGGTCATGATCTTAGGGTCCTGGGATCGAGTCCCGCATCAGGTTCTCTGCTCTGCGGGGAGCCTGCTTCCTCCTCTCTCTCTGCCTGTCTCTCTGCCTACTTGTGATCTCTCTTTCTGTCAAATAAATAAATAAAATCTTTAAAAAAAAAAAAAAAAAAGAAGCACCACATAGATTGGCCCCCAGGGAGTGGAGGCTCTCCATCAAGATTTTGCAACCTGTCTGTCCCATTATTTGGCTTTCTCCTCTGATAGTATCCCCCAAACAAGCAGGAGCGCAGGATCCCCTCTGCTTCTCCCTGTTTCCTTCTTCCCTCTTTTCTCCCCAGATGGTTCTGCCCAAGTGGGCCCCTTCAAAAGTTGTCCTATGGTCTAGAAAATTGTCGCGCTTCTACACGGAAGACGTAGTCGGGTGACCTGAGACGAAAACTGACATTTCAAGTCTGCTTGCAAGACAATTTGGTGAAAGTATGAAATTTTAAATCCTCAATTAGCCAAGTCTTGAACATATTTATGTAATTCCTTATGATACACTTAATCATTTGCATTATTGCGGTTGAAACACAGGAAAAGATTAAATATAGATCCAGATCTCAGGCTTTATCTTTAAACCCAATGAGATCAATTTAAGTTTCGTGCAATTATATAGTTTGCCATGTGAAATTGTATTGTTAATTTGATGAGCTTGGTAGCTTTTCAAAAATTTGTAAACGCAGTTTGCTTTATAGTTTACATACAGTTTCTATAAGAGCTAAAAGCGAAAGGAAGTAAAAAAGATTTCAAATTGTGTGTGTGTGTGTGTGTGTGTGTGTGTTCAGGGTTATTTATCCCTGACTAGAGTGGGAGATAGAGTGGGAGATAGAGATTTTGGTCTTTTTATGGTCCTCTGAGGACACCAGGGCTTCTAAGAATCTCTTGTCATTTAGAAAGTGCCACACTTAGCATAGAGCAGTGTTTGATGAATGAGTCCCCCTTTCTCCCCTTGTGGACCTACACCATTCCTTCCCAGACCAAGTTCTGGAACCCATTGTCCTATTTCCATCCACACCTCCCTCTAACAGCAAGTGTCTGGAACATTTTCTCCAGATTCCTCGCTCAGGCAGACAGCTGGAGTCTGAGGGGCCATCCAGTGGACTGTTATTGGTAGTTATAGGTGCACAACACACTAAGGAATGGAGAGGCCAAGCCCACAAGGGAATACCTTGAGCAGAGCACACAGTGGATAAGCTTCAGTTACTAATGGACAACTTATCACAACCAGGTTAACGTCACTTCACCAGGCATGGTAGGCTGCAAAATGGCTTCCCAAGATACGAGGTCCTAATCTCCCAAACCTGTAAATGTTACATTATTTGGAAAAGGGTTCTTTGCAGATGTGCTTCTGTTAAGAATGTGGAGTGCCTGGTTAGCTCAGTTGGTTAAGCATCTGCCTTCAGCTCAGGTCATGATCCCGGGGACCTGGGATCAAGCCCCACGTTGGGCTCTCTGCTCAGTGAGGAGTCTGCTTCTCCCTCTCCCTTTGACCGATACCTCCTCCCGCTCATGCTCTCTCTCTTTCTCTCTCTTGCTCTATCACTCAAATAAATAAATAAAAGAAAAGAAAAGAAAATCTTGAGCTGGGAAGATTATCCTGGATGATCTGTGCCCTACAGGCAGTCACAGTTACTTGGATAAAGGGAAGCAGAGGAAGACTAGACACACACACAAAGGAGAAGACCATATGAAGAAGGAGACAGAGATTGGAATGATGCCAGAAAAGTAAAAGCGCGTTTGAAATGCACATCTCAGTGAGCTCGGTGAAAGGGTGTGTGTGTTTTCTTTGCGTGAACTCGTGCACACAGGGTTTAGAAACAATTGCATTCTTATCCTTCAAGGTACAGCTTCAAGGGCTGGTAAAGGCTAGCTTACATAAATAAGTAGGTAGGAGCAGAGGATTTACTTATTGTGGTCACACTCAATTCCTTGAGCTCCATCTAAGGCATACGCCAAAAATCCTATTTTACATCTCTCAGTTGACAGTTCAGTTAAATATTCCTTCAATTTTGCTCAAGGCACAGAATTGGAAACCATCTGACTTGCAAAAGGATTTGTTACCCAGTCATTAGAGTCATTCATTTTTCTCACTCTCTGGGAAGTACATCAGAAAGTTTTTCCAAGATTTACCAAGTTATTCTTAATTTTACCAGTCACTCTTACTTTGGGAACATATTTTCATTCCTATCATACTCAGAAAAGGTTGGAAAAATGGAAATACCGTTACTTTCTATTCTTGCTTAACAATGTACTTAAAATATATAATTTTTACATTGCATGCTTAAACATGGGGAGTATGTATTTTTTTCCCCCAAATCTGGGAGCTGCCGGTTTAGCTCTTTCCATATATAGATAATGTCTGCCACGTAATCCAAATGACAAGGCCAGTCCTCACCATCATGTCAGTTAGCCAAGTAAGACTTCCTTTCTGCTAGAAAAAAATCCAACTTTGTTTTTTAATTCATATCATCCCACTACTCTGTGTCTTCCACGACGGCGACCTTGCATTTCTGACCCCTGCAGGTGAGAGAGATGGAGAGCTGAGGCATGGAGCCTGCCAAGAACGTGGCGCCTGGGTGACCGTAAGGCTTGGCCGCCATCATGGGCCTCTGTCTAAGGAGGAGTGCAGTCTTTGACAAACAGGGTGGGTGTGCATTGCGGCGGAATAAGTGAGGTGTGTCACCTGGGTTCTCCAAGAGGCAGATGCAAGATGGGCTTAAACGCAGGAAGACTTTATTAGAGGCAACCAGGATAAGAGATAGTCGAGGCAGGGTGGCTCTGGAGAAAGCGGAGAGAGCTTTCTGACCACAATGCAGGTCTGAGGGCACTTGGAGAACCGGTAGAAGCGTTGTAGGTCACGTGGTCTAATAAAGGATCAGTAAAGGCCATCGGAGAGTTCTGGAGGCAGAGCTGGGTCTCCCACGACCAGGTCTGTCTCAGTATCCCGGCCACCCCCAGCCATTGGCAGAGTGCAGCCCCCGGGCCGCATGGCAATGGCTTTTGGAGCAGTAACTTCACTGAACCCTTAATCGACAGAGCCACTGTGGGGGGGCAGGTTTGTGAGGGGCCTTTTCATGGCCACTCCTGGAAATATTTATCTGAAAATTGTCATTACTTCTGTTGCCCCAGTCTTTAATAGATCTGAAACAAGAACATGATGGCACAGGCCAGAACACCCCATTTCTTATGCTGTGGTTTGACCCTTACCAGCAACATACTTCAGGCTGGACCAAAAGCAAGTTCGTTGTGATAAGGTTCAGGACACACTTTTCCAAAATAAGGCACCTTGACCTATTGAATATTTTAAGTTGAAGGAATTTGAGAAATGGCAGGGGGAAGAAAGACTTTCCGACCTTCCCCCAAAGCAGGTCATAGACCCTCAGGTAAGAGGTGCCCCCTCCCCCACCCGTGTATTCCTGGAGGAGAGAAGCATCCTTCTCTTCAAGAGGGAGAGAGGCCAGAGGAATTGGGACAAACACGCCTCACTGACTGTCCCCAGTTTCTTACAGTGGCTCGTACTCTGTCCTGTCCTGTCTGGCCACGACAGTCTACTCTTCTTCAAACCCAACATAAAAACTCAGGCTTACCCATTTCTTTGGGTTTCATTTCCTTATGAAAGCTCCCATGGCACATAAAACTTAACATTAAATACATTTGTATGCTTTTCTCCTATTAATCTGTCTTCATCAGTTTAATTTTCAGACCCTGTCAGGGACCCTAACGGAATCAAGGAACACATGTGTCTCTCCTGCAGGAGTGTCTTGCGTGAAGGAGGCTAATGCTAATATTCTAAATTGTCCTTTGTTTGGCAGCTGGGACCTTTTTAATACCCTGGGGCAGTGTTCATAGTAAGATTCCTTGTGGGTGAGAGTTATCTGATCATTTTGTGCGGTGGGAAAGGGGTGAGTATGAGTGTGCCGAGGGGAGAGGACCCCTTGGATCTCCACTGCGATAGCCTCCCAATGACAGGTGCTTGGACAGCCCGCGGGCTCTGGGTCGGTTTGCGTCCTTCCAGGAGCAGAGGCCAAGGTGGAAGGAGACAGGCAGGAGATTTCTTGGGAGCGTGTCTGTGGATGACAAGGGAGACAAAGAGCAGGAGGGGGGGGGAGCCGTTAGTTCAGGACTCCATTCGCAGCCTGTGAAAGGAAAGGAGGAAGCGGGAGAGGGCAGGGAGGAGGGGTCCCAGCTGGGAAGATGGGGAGCCAAGTGGCAGGTGTGACAGGCAGGCCACTCCTGCCAGATGTAGTCCTGGGTGGGCAGCAAGCATGGCTGGAGGGAGGGAGGAAGCCCAGTTGTGAGGGCGGGGGCAGGTCAGGAGATGCAGGAAGATTGGGCAGCGTGCACCTGCGCCTGCCACGGTGTCCCCTCATGGGGACACGTCCTTCCTCCCATTGCTTCTGCACTTGCCCCCCCCCCCACCCGGCCCGTGTAGATCCTTCAGGACCGCCTCTCTCCCTGCAGGTTTCAGAAACCCTGTCCTGAGGCCATCTCGCACCCTCCCCCACCCAGCTCCCAATCTGTGTCCTGGAAATCAGGCTCCACCCTGTAGCAGAAGACTCAGCCGCTGGGGGAGATGGGGTGGGGGTGGGGGTGGGGAAGCATTGCATCTGGTGATGGAGGAGCGGAGCAGGTACAATGTGGCTCTTCCTGATTTTTTTTTTTTTTTCCAGCCCTGAACATCTAAAACTGGATTGGTCCTTTGGCCCAGCCCTGTAAGAGCTATGTCCTCCTCCTGAGATGGGGAAGGGGAGGGGGATTGGGGGTAAGCGGGAGTGGAGGGGAAGACTCTGCACAGGGCGTTTCCAGTAGACTGAGCTGCATCCAGTGCTGTGTTCTGGCAAGGTGACCTTGAGAAGGGTCATGCTCGTGGCTGGGTGCTGCTCCCTTGTATGTAGCAGGTGTCGTGGGGAGGGCTGCCTAGACTGGCAGCTTACTCAGGGTCACACCATGAGCAGGGGCACAACTAGAATCAAAACTCTTGTCTCTGGGCTTTTCGATCAGACCTCTGTGCTGAAGAGGAAGAAGAAAGTCGTGTTTAAAACAACTATGTCCTCCCTAGCTCACAGTGAAATTCTGCTCTAGGAGGAAGCTCAGATTTCTTAAATACTGAGATTTGCTTACAAGTCAATGACCAATTAAAGAATTTTTTGCTCACAATAATATCAGATTCTTTGGAGCCAAACATTTAATCTTTCTAACCATATGTTCTATACGTCATTCAAATTTGGAGGTGGGAACAGCTGTCAGGTGCACAGAGGGAGGAAGATGATGGGCTCATACTGGGTGCTGAGACTCAGGACCTCTGAAGAGGTCACTTAGCCTTTCAGTGGCTTCTTTAGCTAGAATCACCTGTGAAGTTTTCTTTTTCTTTCTTTCTTTTTTTTTTTTTTTTTAATGAGGCGATTATTTATGAAAGAGAGCCTGAGAGAGAACAGGGAGCACAAGCAGGGAGGTGGGGAGCAGGGCAGAAGCAGACTCCTCACTGAGCAGGGAGCCCAATGCAGGGCTCAATGTCAGGACCCTGGGATCATGACCTGAGCCGAAGGCAGATGCTTTGCCGACTGAGCCACCCAGGCACCCCGACCTGAGAAGCTTCTAAAAATCCTCATACCCAAGCCAGACCCAGGACCAGTTACGTCAGAATCTTCTGGAAGTAGAAGCCCGGCATCGGGAGTATTTGAAGCTCTCCAGGGGACTCTAACGTGCAGCCAGGAATGGGGACCGTCACATATAAAGGGGACCTAGCATATAAAGATGACTTTAGTCAGATGAGAGACCCTGAAATCCTGACTCGGACTACATACACTCTTCATTTCGAAGTAGTTTAACTAAGGTTAGATGTCAGGATTCTCAGCCCACAGGAAGGATGAGCAGGGGAAGATCATACTCTCAGAAGCAGATTTACCAAGAGCAACAAGCAGGCAAAGTGTGGTTGATAAGCCAAGGAAGAATTGTAAGACCCCACAATTCAGAGACAGAACTCTGAGGATACTTGTCTGGGGCCATTACATAGCAGGGCAAACTGACCCGCCCCCCACAGTTTCCCTGAAGGCGACCTATTAGCGCAGCACAGTAATTCGTGTTCATAACGATGGCTGAGTCATCCCACAACCGCACAGCTTTGTTTTGGGGGCAGAAGAGTACAGGGCACACCACCGGGCTTGAGTCACACCCCAGGAAGTCAGGCTGCCCTGACTAGAGCCATGTTCTGTTTTTGGAAACCCTGATGGGTTTGGTAGCTGGATAAAGCATCACTTTAAAGTTAGAAGTGGTTTCTACTTCCTAAGAGGTGGATATTACATTTTTCATTGGGGCAGGCTGTCCCTTCTTCAGAGAAACCCCTTGCTGAGTGCAGAGTGGGCCACACATCTCTTGGGGGAGAAAACCTGTACTGGGCAACGTGGTCCAAAAACAGATCTCCCAGACTGTGAAGTTAAGCTTTTTTCTTTGTTTTGCAAACCTTTTTTTTTTTTTTTTTTTTTTTTTTAAGCAGAGATTTGTTATGTTCTTAGAGGAGATTTTATTTTCCTCAGTAGGGAGTTCTGTTGCTCTATGTCTGGAAGACGTGCCTATTTTTCAGAGCCGTTCTTGAACAAGCAGGAGAGCTAGATCGAAGTTTCCATGGGAACAGGAGGGCTCCACAAGACTTGAACTTGACCTCACATGAAAGGAAGTGGGCATATGGGGGACACGTGGTCATTTAAGTCCGAATACCCCAGAACGTAAGGATGCTGGGTTACCATTTTCTGGGATAATTTCATTTGTCCCACTCGAGGCCACAATGCAAGCTCTTGTAGAGGCAGAGACTTTTCCTGCTGCCAATCCTCCCAATGGGAGACTAGGTCAGGAAAGGAGACCCCGAAAGGTGAGCTATAGACAGAGGAAGGAAGAAAAGTCCCTTTTTTCTCTGCAGTTTCACATCAGTTTTCCTGGTCCTCGTGTAGAGCAAAGCAGGGTTAGGCACTTCCGTTTGGAAGCAGGTTGAGAACCAAGTGTGGTTAGCAACTATTGAGTGGATCCAGGCAGGAAGCTCTGCGAGAAGCCACATCTACTTGAAGTTATCAGGTGTTCTTTGGGTTGTATTTTTCTTTTTTCTGTCTCCCGAGCAACACTGCACTGAAGTTTGATTGAAAGGGACCCCTGGGCTCCTGAAATGCTTTGGGGAGGGTAGGGAAGGAGGGTCCCACAAGGAAAGGAAGCCACGGAAGTGGCCCGAGAGGTACTAAAATCAGGGGCCACCAGCAGAGGGCAGGGGTGGGTAGCAGCAGCGAGCTCTCCATGGTGATCGCGGCAAAGGGTAGAGTGGGATGACATCTAAGACAGGCAAAGTCGTGACCAGGATGCTCACGGAACTCTGTACAAGCCACACCGAAGGGTGCTAATTCCTGACAGCCATATAGGACTGAAGCCAATGTAATTTGAGTGTGTGGTGGCAACGATCTCTAATTATAAACCGTTGGGCTAAAACATTGGGCAGACACTTAGAATCAGACCTGTGTTCAACAATACAGCCAACTACTTACCAGCTATATGACGTCAGGCAATCCACCCAGAGCCACCCAGTGTCAATTTCCTTACGTGGCAAGAGAGTTATCTACATTATCTAATGTTAATCCTCCAGAAGTTTTTTTTTTTTTTTTTTTTTTTAAGATTTTATTTATTTACTTGACAGAGAACATAAGCAGCGGGGAGCAGCAGGGGGAGAGAGAGGGAAAAGCAGACTCCCCATTGAGCAGGGAGCCCAACGTGGGGCTCAATCCCAGGACCCTGGGATCATGACCTGAGCTGAAGGCAGACCCTCCAGAACTTTTAAGTTTGTTTTAAGGATCAAAAGAGGTCATCTCAAATATATTTCAAAATGGTAAAATACTATGCAAAGCATTATTTCATCTTTTTCAACCAAAATGATGAAATGTTAAAAAAAAAATTTGCTTTTACTGATAATCTGTGTCTCTAACAGGGCACTCTGGGGGCTCTATCCAGCAGGTGCTGGAAAAACGCAGGTGGCAACTGTCCCTGGTTATTAGTTCCACTTTCTCTGCCTCTGGAAACACACTGAGGGGCAGGGAGACGGAGTGGTCTGGCATACGCATCCCTGACTTACTGGAAAAATAGAAGTTGCCTCTAAAGCAAATAAATAAAATGCAGAAAAAGCAGCTCAGCAGATACGCCCAGATAACCAAGCAGAGAAAAGTATACTTTTTGAGTCACAAAATGACAAAGAGCCTGCCATGGGGCTCAATCCCAGGACCCTGGGATGGTGCCCTCAGCTGAAGGCAGACTCTTAACCAACTGAGCCACCCAGGCGCCCTGAACAAAATATATTATTAAAATGTTTAACTTACTTTTAAAAAGACGGGAATCAGTTATCTAATCATTTTATTTATGTAGGAGCCCTTGCCCCTGAATGATGCTTCACCCTGTGCCCGTGTTCAATTCCATGCCGCTCTCCGGAGTCCCCCCTCCCGCTTAGCGTGTCTCTTCCTCTCCCACTTTGCTGCTTTCCTTAAAATGGAGCTAAAAGGCAGAGACTATTTTCACCTGAATTTAATCTAATTCTGATTCTAATCGAGATCCATTTAAAATGCTCATTCTTTATCCCAGCATTTTTTCCAGACTCAGGGAATGACACAAAACGCACACCTAACAACAGCCCTGGGGCCAGAGAGACTGGGTCCCTACTCAGTTTCCTCGGCAGTGGTATGGATGGTTGGCTCACTGGAGGAAAACAGCCTATTTTGAATCTTTTGAGCTTCCTGCATGGAGCTGGATCTTTACCGCACTTATAACAACGGCCCATACTAGGTGCTCAGTAAGTCGTTGCAGGGATGAATTATGAAAGTTGTTATTCTTCCAGAAACCTAAAGTCCTCTCATAGGAAAGAAGCATTAACGATACAATGTTTTCATTTCTAAATGCTTAGAGATGAAAAGTTAGATCTTTGGCGATTTCGATTTCATTCTGCTTTTACAAGCTGCACCAAACTTGAACTTGACACAGGGCAGAACTTAGCGGTGTGTTGACACAGTGCCTCTTCCCTCCCTCCTGGGCTGACCTGCTCTCCCGCAGCCCTCACGCCAGCCACTTCTCTTCCCATGCAGGGCCTGAGGCTGTGAGCTCTCGCAGCTTTTCCCTTCTGCAGCACCGAACCACACACAACGTGGGTGGCAGCTGCCGGCCTGTTCACCTCAGCAGTTCTAGAAATGCTTTGCCATGAGCAAGCAGAAAGCATGTGGTTTTTTGTTTAGTTTTGTTGAGCTTTTTAGTTCATCCAACAAGAAGCCATAACTTGATTAATGATAGAAACAGTACAAATTTCAAACCAAGCTGCAGTTATTCTTTTGAAACACCAAAAAAAAAAAAAAGTCCTCATTTTCAGACGGTTACATTGTTCATTCCATAAGAGCATTTACAATATCATTACTGTTGTTTTTTGGGGCTCGGCCTGCCTTTGCTCTTGACACATTGGTTTGTGACTTGACCAATTCTATGTCCTTAACCTCTACACCTGTTTCACCAACCTCTTCCTCTTCACTCTCCTCTTGTACAGTTGGAGTCTGTGTTTTCTTGAATGTTTGAGACAGCTTCATCCTGAACTTTGAATTTCTCAGCAGTTGCTAGTTGTGCTTGGGGCGGGCCTGGAGGACTAAGTCTTCACCTGCAAAATCTGCTTCCATTTAGTGTTTTATACCTGGTCCCTCCTGTGTAATAGAGGGAATGAAAAAAAAGCCTTGAATGACTGACCAGATGAATTTCATGCAAGAATTTTTAAAATTAAATGATTAGATATTTTGAGCATTTTTCTTGTGGGTTTTATGGGCATTCATGCATCTTTTGTGAGGCATCCGTCAAAGTTTTCAGCCATGTTTAATTGCGTTGTTTTTTTGCTGTTGATTTGTAAGCACTGTTTAGATATTCTAGATATGATTCCTTTGTCAGGTATGTATGTTGGGAGTATTTTTTCCCAGTCTGGTTTGTCTATTCATTTTTTAAAAAAGATTTTATTTATTTACTCGACAGAGAGAAAAAGAGCACAAGTAAGCAGAGCAGCAGGCAGAGGGAGAGAATCAGGCTCTTTGCTGAGAAGGGAGCCCGATGTAGGGCTCAATCCCAGGACCCTGGAGTCACGACCTGAGTGGAAGGCAGATACTTAATCAACTGAGCCACCCAGCCACCCCATTCATTTTTTTTTTAAGATTTTATTTATTTATTTATTTGACAGACACAGATTACAAGTAGGCAGAGAGGCACGCAGAGAGTGAGAAGGAAGCAGGCTCCCCGATGAGCAGAGAGCCCAATGCGGGCTCGATCCCAGGACCCTGGGATCATGACCTAAGCCGAAGGCAGAGGCTCAACCCACTGAGCCACCCAGGCACTCCCCTATTCATTTTTTTTTTTTTTTAATGGTAACTGAACTGAAATTTTAAATTTTTATGAAGTCCAACTTATTATTTTTTTTAATGGTTAGTGCTTTTTGTGTTCTGTTCAAGGACTCTTTGCCCATCCCAAGGCCATTAAGTTATAATGCTTCATTCCAGCAGCTTTGTGCCTGTGGATATTACATTTAAGCCCATGATCAATTTTGAATTAGCTTTTGTATATGGAGTGAGATAGGGATCAAGGTCATTTTTTTTTTCTATATATATATCTAGTTGTTCTACCAATATTATCAGAATTATTTTCCTTTCTCTGCTGAATTAATGCCAACCTTGGAAACAATCCAAACGTCCATCAACAGATAAATGGATAAACTCCAATATACTCATACAATGGAATATGACTTGGCAATAAACAAAGTATCAATACATGCAACGACCCGAATTCGTTATTTAAAAACACTGAATGAAAGAAGCTAAATACAAAAATAAAAGGTTATTACTCTATTTTACTTATATGACATTCTAGAAGAGACAAAACTAATTCTACAATGACAAAAAGCAAATCGATGTTGTCTGGTTGAGGATAGGGTTGGAAACTTTCTGGTGTGATGGAAATGTTCTGGAACTTGTTTTTGATGTTGGTTACATGTGCGTATACAACTGTCAAAATTCATCTATCTGAACAGTTGAGGGCCATGCCTTTCATTGTATGTTAATTATACTTCAGTTTAATATATGTTAAAGAAAAGGAAAGAATTAGAATATTAACATCCCTGGACTCTGCCCAGGGAAAAGCAAGTGTCCTCTGTCTCTGCAGATGGCTTGCTGGTGAGGCCTGGGAAAGAGAGAGGAACCCAGGCAGCATACTTTACCTCTCCCTGTTCCTGAGACTGTGGGATAGATTTTCAAAACATTGGCTAGGAGAACTGCATTCAAAAGCAGCTGAGTAAATAATGGGCCTTCAGTGAACTGTTTTTTTCCCCTCTGTGTTTGGAAATCTGAGCCTGGTGTATCTTTCCCAAGCACATTTCATTTAGAAGATAATTTACATTTGCACAGAATCATGGCTACAGCCCATCTGCTCAACAATTATGCAAAATCCAGCACTCATTAGAATGTGATGTGCATTGATCATAACGAGCATAGGAACTTGAACGCTTGGGATTCAAGTTCTTCTAAAATAATCCCCAGCCCTGTCCACACACCAGAGCCTGTCATTTCCGACATTTTCTCTGGAACGTCACAGTTAATATCCATTTGGGGGCAATTGCAACACGGTGGCAGGGGTTGGGGGTGGGGGTGGGGGCGGGCGTTAAATTCCCAATCTCTATACCGGGTTTTTTACTACTGTGGTTGAAAGAGATCGCCTTGGCAGTTGTGGAAGGGTGTGGCTGGACGAGGAGATGTTTGGTTATTTATACTTGATGGTTTTATCACCGAAGATGATCTATAACAATGAGACAGCTGGAGCGGTAACATGATTCATATTAATGTATGCATGTAAATGGCTTAGGAATGGAATTAACATAATTCCTGTGCTTTGGTTTTCCCTCAGAAGTTGAGATGACTGGTTTATTTACAGTCTGCAGTGTGCGCGGTCAGGCAGTTATGCTGCGGCACAGATGGTGACGGAGGGAAGGCCATGTGCTGCGGATCAGGGGGTCAATGTTAACGTTACAGTGTATGGGTACAGCTCTTCAAAGGGCCCAGAGCCCAGAGGAGAAAGCAGATGACAACAAAGGCTCCTTTCCTCTTCCAGAGTTCTTAACCCATCCCTTTGGTCCCTTTGTTCTAGTCTGCGAGGACTTTGGAGAGGAGGGGGATGGGGAGGCACAGTGAGATCCCAGGACCCGGGCTGCCAAAGCAGAACCTCCGTGGGAAGCAGTAAGCAGGAAGGCACGGCAGCCAGCAGGCTCCAGGGCATTGGTGGGAAGCAGGGGCTGTGATCCAGTGGGGAGCTGGGCTCCAAGATGCTCGAGCCAACAGACCGGCCAGAAGAAGTTTCCATAGGCATGACAGACTCTGAAAGCTGACATGGCAGCAGTGAGAAGGCCCAAGGAGGCACCCTGCTCTCCGAGCAGAAGTATGGCTGGGGAGACAGGAAGTTTCTCTGCTACTGAGAGGAAGTCCTAGGTCACTGCAGAAAGAACAGAATTCAGTCCCAACACAGAGAGGCCTGTGGGTGGAAAGGTGAGGCCTGGCCAGAAAGTAGGCCTGGGGAGGCAGCCATTAGGAAGGCTTCTGTGTTTTCCCCTCTCAGTCTTCCATTAAAACTTCTCTTCCCCTCAGGGGTGCCTGGCTGGCGAGGTCAATAGAGCAATGAGTTCTTGAGCTTGAGATCGTTGGACATGTAGCCTGCTTTTTAAAAAATTATTTAAAAAAAAATTTTTTTTTTAAATAATTTCTCTCCTCCTCAGACCAAGTTCACTCCCACAGTTGGAGACGTAAGCCCCTGGTACAAGGAAGAAGGCTTTCCTCCCCAGCCCAAGTCTCTCTCTTTCTCTCTCAGTTATGTGTGTATGTGCAAATGTGTGTGTGTGTATGCAGGTGTTTCTTCTGGGGAAAAGTGCATAGAAAGATATCAGAAGTCAGAGTGGTTGTTTGTGGGGGAGAAGTGGTTTCCCTGATCCTCTTGGAGCCCTGACTGGGTCTGAAAATTTATATGACACCGAAAGATTAATAGGAGAACCGTGTACAAATTTATTTAGTATCAAGTTTATGTGACATAGGAGCCTTCATAAGGAAACGAAGACCCAAAGAAACGGCTAAGCCTGATTGTTTTTAGGCTAGATTTGGTGAGGACTGGACAGTCGTGGTGAAATATGGAAGGACAGAGTAGGAGGTCAGTGTAGTGAAGGGGAAGGGGACTTAGCAAGGCCTGCTCAGCTCCTTCCGGGTGCTCCTCTGTCTTGGGAGACAAGGATGTTCCTTTCCTTGGGGTACAGACAGGGAGACTGCCTCTCACATGAGGTCTATGACCCGCTTCAGAGGAAGGTCAGAGAGTTCTTCCTGTTCCTGCCATGTCTCAAGTTCCTTTGTCTTGGGGTATTTCATATGCCAAGGCGCCATATTAGTGTCCTGTGTCCTGAACCCCAGCGTCTCTCACATGGGAACAACCCCATCCAACAGCAAGGTCTCAATATACACATTTGAATGGAGAAACACATAATTTAAGAGCATTTAGTAGTGGGTTTTCATTCTCTGAAAAACCATCTTTATAGCTCTATTTTTATTATATATAAAATCCTCCATTTCTTGGGATGGATTTTGTTAACTCCTAGCTCTGCACCATTATGAAATGCACATGCTTTCACATAACCATCTTCAGAAATGGCCTCAGCATCCCAGGCGATGTCCTTTCCTCTCTCCTGCTCTCAAAGCTCTGACAGGGTTGCCTGGCATCACCATTCCTCAGGTGCCTGCTTCAGGCAGTGACCAAGCTGATTCAAGCATGTTGCTGTTCTCAGAGGCCCTAGTATCACCGATGGGCTCCAATGATGGCTCCCATTCATTACCAAGCATCTACTAGGTGCTGGCCAGAGTGCTGTAGACTTTACAAAAGTGACCCCATGAGTACTCCTGCCGACCCTAGAAGGTAACATTATTTCCAATTTCAGATGGTGAAACTGAGACTCAGGAAGCAAGCAACTCATTAGAGAGCAGAGTTGCAATGCACATTCAAGACCTATTTCAAAGTCTTCTTTTTCCACTAAGCTCTTCAGACTTCTCCATCATAAAAGCTTTTTAGTTCTCAATAGTTTCCAATTAAAATTAAATGCTCTGGAACAGTATGAAACCCTGAGAGCTAATGTCTTGGTGATGCCAACTGAAATACAGGCTGGCCGCCAATGGAGACTCAGTATAGACAATTATCAGGGGACAGCTGCGGGGCAAGGAAGCCATAATCAAGGGAAAGGAGAGAAACTATGATTGAGGTTGTTTTGTTCTAAGCCTGCAGAAGTTTGGGAAAAGCCAAAAAATAAATGTAATGCTGCAAGACTCATTTGTTATTCTTTTCTAGCCACTTAGCAGCTCACCCATCCTCTTGCATTTGGAGTTCATAGTTTACGAATTTGATGGTCTAATGTCCAACATGGAAGATACTGGTGTTCACTATTCCAGCCAGCTTTTCAGTTGAGCATAAGCACATGGTCTAGCATCTTCCAGTTAGACACTCCACCCAAGAAGGGTCTTGATTTGGCCGTAAGTTTGACTTGCCGGGCCAACAGGGCACTCAAGGCACTGCTGCATGCTGCCTCCGGGATGCAGTCACCAAGACAGACTGGGCTTGGTGAACCAAATCTGCAGCAGGTTCTAGGGTCATGTTCCCAGCTATTTTACCCTGGGCATGGTTCTTCAGCCCTTCCCTAATTCTCTGAACCATCCAATATCTCTTTCTAAAATAGCTACATTGAGATGAACTTTGTAGACTATAAAATTCATTCTCTTAAGGAAGACAATTTGGTGGTCTTCAGAATATTTTCAGAGTTGTGCATTCATCAAAACTATCCAATTATAGGGACACCTATAGGTAAGCATGGGACTCTTGATTTTGGCTCAGGTTATAATCTCAGGGTCATGGGCTCGAGCTTTGCATCAGGCTCCCATGGTCAGCCTGGAGACTGCTCGAGATTCTTTCTCCCTGTCTCTCTGCCCCTCCCCCACTCATACTCTAAACAAATAAACAAACAAAACTATCCAATTACAGACGATTTTAATCATCTCCCCTGCAAGTTTCATACCCATTAACAGTTACTCCCCATGGCTCCTTCCCATAGCCCTTGACAACAACTAATCTGTTTTCCATCTCTATGAATTTACCTATTCTGGACATTTCATATAAATGGAATCATACGGTATATGGCCTTTTGTGTTTGGCTTCTTTCAGTTAGCATGATGTTTTCAAGATTCATTTTGTGGTAACATGGATTAGTACTCGACGACCAAATGATTTTCTGTTGTATGGAAATATCACAATTTGTTTATCTATTCATGTATTGATGGACATTTGGGTTATTTTCACTTTGGGGCTATTAAAAGTGATGCTTCTATGAATGTTTATGCACAAGTTCTAGTGTGGATGTACATTTCAGTTCTCTTGGGTATATACTTAGAAGTGAAATTGGAGAATCATATGGTAACTGTGTATCTAACAGAGGAACTGCCAAACTGTTTCCATAGTGGCAGCTTCATTTTACTTTCCCACCAGCAATGTGTAAGAGTTCTGATTTCTCCACTTCCTCACCAACACTTTTTCTTTTCTTTTTTCTTTTACCCATCCTAGTGAGAATGAAATTGTCGGTCTTATTTGCATTTCCCTAAGGACTATTGGGCATCTTTTCATGTATTGTTGCCCACTTGTATATCTTTTTTGGAGAAATGTCTGTTTAAATTCTTTGTCCATTTTTAGATTGGGTTATTATTTTTTTATTGTTGAGTTGGAAGGTTTCTATTTATGTATTCTTGATACAAGTCTCCTATCAGATATAGGATTTGCAAATATCTACTCCCGTTTTGTAAGTTATCTTCTTATATTCTTGACAGCATCTTTTGAAGCACCCATTTTTAATTTTGATGCATTTCAGTTTATTAATTTTTCTCTTGGATTGCTTGTGCTTTAGGTGCCCTAAGAAACCATCGCCTGATCTAAGGTCACAAAGCAACTATGCTTTCTTCTAAGAGTTTAAAGGTTTTATCTTTTAACATTTAGTGCAATAGTCCATTTTTAGTTAATGTTTGTATATGGTGTGAGATAAGGGTCAGAATTCATTCTTTCACTTGTGGTTATCTGGTTATACCAGGACCATTTGTTGAGAAGACTTTTTTTCTCCATTGAATTCTCTTTGTAACCTTGTCAAAAATAAGTTAACAATAAATATAAGGGTTTATTTCTAGACTTTTAATTCTATTTCATGGATCTAAATGTCTATCCTTATGCTCTTCACAGAAGAGCACAACAAGCAGAGTCAAGAGGAAGAGAAGAGCAGCAGAAGGGTGCTTAGCAATGGGAATCCACCCAAGCATCCAAAAGGGAGAGTCTCAGGGAGCATGAAGCCAGATTTCCATGACACCATTTCTAGACTCTAACAAATACCAGAGGAGGATTTCTAGATGTGTTATGGGAAGGGGGTGGGAAAACTTGGAAGGGAATAGATGGATTTCTTTTGTGCTCCCCTTACCAAAAAAAGGAGGCAAGCAAGCATTTGCACCCAACTTGGGTATATTAGTTGCACCCTACACAGTGTAGAGGGATATTCTAGTTCCATACAGGATGAGTCTAGGACCAGAGTGCAGTGTTGCTTTGACTTTGGCCACCAAATCCTTCTTGGTGCCCTCCCTCCTCTTTCTCCAGCAGGTCTCAGGCTTTAAGTTCTAGCCTCTGCTGGACTCCATGTTACACTGAAGTCTGCAGTCCAGGCCTGCCAGAATATGTAATGGCTAGTTCTTCTCACATCTTGGGCCATTTCAAACTCCTATTTCCAGATGTATTCATTTCCTACTGCCGTTGTAACAAATGACCACAAACTTAGTGGTGTAAAACAACACACATTGGTTTTCTTATAGTTCTAGAAGTCAGAAGTCCAAAACTAGTTTCACTGGACTAAGAGAGAAATGTTGGTAGGGTTGATTCCTTCTGGGGAGGATCTATCTCCTGGCCTTTTCTGCTTCTAGTGTGACCCACATACCCTGTCGTGATCCCTGCCTCCATCTTCAAAGCCAGCAGCACAGTTCTTTGCCCCATGGATACATTTCCTTCTCTCTTCTGTGGTCAAATATTCCAGGTCCCCTGTAATATCAGGTCCCTCGTAATATCACTTAGGATTACATTTAAGGCCCACCCAGACAGTCCAAGACAATCTATCTCAAGATCCTTCACTTAATCACATCCATAAAAACCCAATTTCATTGTAAGGTGACAGTCACAGGTTCTGGGGATTAGGACAGGGACATCTCTGGTCACCATTATTCAGCCCACCACACAAGGTGGCTGCACTGGCTGATTAAAGTTAGAGATTCCTCTGACTGGTGGGGTTTCTGACAGTTCTCTATATTTGGTCTATATCTTAACTCTGGCCGTTATCAAATATTCTGAATATGACCCATGTTTCCAACCTTCTTTGTTGAGGTGGTCAGTAGATATGACTTTGTAGGAGGCTCAAACTGACAGTGAGTGAGCTCAGGAATGTATGAAACTGATACTCACCTGTAAGAAAATCAAGTATGAGTCGAGGCAAAGCATATACGAGAAAAGCCCAGGGATAGATCAGGGATACAAGTCTGAAATATCAGAGACAGAGAAAAGCCACAGGAAGGTAAAGAGCAAGGTTCTTGACTCACGGAGAAGATATCAAGCAACTGATAGGAGGCTTTCTGGAGTTTCAATTTATCTGGATGCCAACTGGAGACAGAGCCTGAGGCAGCAACCAGGAAGAGCTTGTTTCTGTGCAAGAAAGATTAAGGCAGAATCCAGCCCAGGCCTGGAAGTAGAACCCTAGCTGGGACCCACCAGGAACAACCCAGAACTGAACGTGCCAATATAGCTCATTTATTTCCCACACGGGTTCCTGAACCAGTGCCATGAGCCCATGACTCGTCTCCCCCCTTCTGCGGCAATGCCTTCCAGAGAGTAATCAATGATCAGCTGCATTGCCATCACTTGGCAAAATGCAGGATCTCGACCTCTTCCCATAATAATAAAAATTTCTGAGAACAGGGTCCTGGACTTTATATTTTAATAAGAAGAGATAATAATCCTTAAGCATTGAAGTTCCCAGCTGGAGAGCATCAGGGCTGGCATACTCAAGGCTCAGGAACACTACATTTTCATAAGCTGTTGCACAAACTACTTTGAGTCACCCATGAAGGCAAGTGAAATAGTCATAGCCATTAACCAAGAGACCCTAGAATCACAGAAGACCTATCTGAGAAGGCAGATAGATCTGTTTCTATTCACTAACCAACTGTGATTGATTGGTAGTGACTTCCCAGATCACAGTGTTGAGATACATTACGAGGTCTTGCTTGGGCTTGGAAAGGAAGAGAGCAATGCTTGATTAGTAATGTCTGCTATGGTCACAGTGGTAGGGTGGGGGGGAATGGTGTATGTAGGAATACGTGCTTCTCTTTGCCATTTTCTTCTAGAAAGACTGAGTATTTTATGATAAGGTAGAGTGTACATACAAAAGACTAGATGGAAACATATATGTACACTTTAAAGAATAAAAATAAAACACATTCTTTTAAAGATTTCTCTAGATAGCAGCTTCCAAAATCTCCTTGCGTAACACGTGGCATTGTCTCACAACTTTTTAAATGTCTAATTTAAATAAATCCCTTTTGGCACAATGCGAGTCCAGTCCCTTCTATTCTATCCTCAGAGAAAATCAGAACAGCTGCTCCTGCTCTCTTATCCAATATGTCTCCCTATTTTTAAGAATTCAGTTCTCTAGAAAAAAAAATTAATGAGACTCTTCTATTTTAATGAGTTACTTGTTTGGTGGCTCGGCACTTTTTCCTCCCCCAAGCCCAACAGTCTTGGTTCCAGAGACTGAGAATAGGACATTGAGAATAGAAGGAATTTAGATACCATCCAACTCTTACTTCTCACAGATGGCGCAAGAGGCCTAGGGAAATGGAGGACGTGGCTTGCCCACACAGCAGAATCAGAACTAAGACCCAGCTACCCTGCGTCTTAGAGTTCCTTCCAACAGACCATGACACTTCAACAATCGGTGTATTCTGAAGTGAAAGACTGTACGTAGGGCCAAACATGTTTCAGGGTTCACTTTCCACACACATCGAAGGCCTCCTAGCTCAAGCCCTATTTCTTTGTCCAAGGGATTCAGACCCATGCCTGGGTCAGACCAGAGGAGCTGGGGGAGTAATTCCTCAGAAACAACATTTGACCACTAAGTGACCCTCCCATTAACCTGCTCTTTATCTGCTTTCCTCTTATGCTCTTTTTTTTTTTTAAGACTTTATTTATTTATTTGACAGAGAGAGAGAGAGAGATCATTAAGTAGGCAGAGAGGCAGGCAGAGAGAGAGGGGGACCCCGCCGAGCAGAGAACCCAATGCGGGGCTCGATCCCAGGACCCTGAGACCACGACCTGAGCTGAAGGCAGAAGCTTAACCCACTGAGCCACCCAGGCGCCCCTCCTAGGCTCTTTTACTGCCTTACTCCCTCATGTTGCTTTCTGGGATTCTCTCCCAAGTAAACTCTTTGCACCCGATTCTTGATCTCCAGATTTTTCTTTTTGGGGAAATCAAACCGAGACCATGCTTTACAAGAAAAGAGCTTTAGGGCGCCTGGGTGGCTCAGTTGGTTGGACGACTGCCTTTGGCTCAGGTCATGATCCTGGAGTCCCGGGATCGAGTCCCACATCGGACTCCCAGCTCCATGGGGAGTCTGCTTCTCCCTCTGACCTTCTCCTCGCTCATGTTCTCTCTCACGGTCTCTCTCTCAAATAAATAAATAAAAATTAAAAAAAAAAAAAAAAAAGAGCTTTACAAGAAACTCAGCAAGAGCTGTGAATTTAGGAAATAGCTTGTAAGTGGATTTCCAAGGATGAGTGGTTTGAGGACTAGCTTTATAACTTATGGAGCCCAGTGCAACCTGAAAACAGGAGGGGTCGTGTTGAAAAAATACTAGGAATTTCAAGATGCTGACAGCAGAGCATTGAACCAAGGACAGAGCTCGAGCAGGCCCCTGTGACTGGCTGCGCACCCGTGAAGTTGGGCCTGACGCTCTTTCTATGTAAGAATGACAACAGGCAATGATGGCACCGTTTGCCGAACCCTAACTGTGTGCCAGGCAATATGCACCATGACCTGTATTCCTCATGACAGCTCCAGGGAATAAATACTGTTTACTGGAAAATCACTTGTACTACAGGAGGAATGTATGATGAGATGCTGAGTGGAACCTGTCCTGTGGTTCCAGAATCATGATTAAGATTGAAACCCACACACACAAAAAGGTACCAAGTACACCCACTATGGTAGGCAGAACAATGGCCCCCCAAAGGTGTTCACATCCTGATCCCCAGAACCTGTGAATATTTACCTAGCATGGAAAAAGGACTTTGCAGATATGGTTAAGGATAAAGACCTTGAGATGGGGAGAGTTTACTTGATTACTCAGCTGGGCCCAATTTGCTCACATGGATCCTTAAGAGAACATTTCCCCGTTGAGGTCATGTGACTATGGAAACCCATCAGAGAGACGCAAGATTGCTGGCATTCAAGGGGGGATGGGCGTGCATGAGTCAAGGAATGTGGGTGGCCTTATGAAGCTGGAAAAGACAAGGAAATAGATTCAGAGCCTCTAGAAAAGAACTCCGCCCTGCTCTGTAAGGAGATAAATTTCTGTTATTTTAGGCCACTGAGTTTATGGTGAGTCGTTATAGCAGCCACAGGAAAATTATGCGCTCACACTCTAAAGAAGCAAGCCAGCACTCCTCCAGATACCTGCTGGCCGAACTTAGGAGGATGTTGTGGAGTAGGGACCATCCTGTCCATCCCAAGACCCCACCACCCCCATGGGGCTGGGGAAGAGAGGCCATGACCCCATGACAGGGAGATCGTGGGGTATGCAGGAATCCCACAGGGGCGAGGGGCTGGTCTTTCTTCTCCCAAGGGGATGCTTTCCCTTCTCCAGACAAGTGAGGGAGAAGTTTCCAGGGGCACCAAGCTGTCCAAACCGAGCTCCCAGGATGTCCCATGCTGCTTCAGCCTGAGTCCCATGGCCACACCATGCCTGGCGGGTCACCATCCTGCTTCCTTGGCTGGCAGCGGGTCTGCTCTGAGAGCTGCACCAGGAGGAGAGGGGTAAAGCTACACCCAGTAAAATGAAGGAAATATATATATATATATATATATATGATCTTAAATGTATATTTAAGATCTTATTTATTTGGCAGAGAGAAAGAGAGAGAGCACAAGCAGGGAAAGTGGGAGAGGGAGAAGCAGGCTCCGTGCTGAGCAGGGAACCCAACACGGGCTCCATCCCAGGCCCCTGGGATTCATGACCTGAGCCAAAGGCAGATCCTTAACTGACTAAGCTACCCAGGCTCCCCAATAAAACATACCTTTACCATACTCAGTGTAGCTCAGCTAGTTGAGCATCGGACTTGATGTCTGCTCAGTTCGTGATCTTGGGGTCCTGAGATCAAGCCCCAAGCATGACTCAACGTGGAGTGTGGTCGAGATTTTCTCTCTCCCTCTTCCCCGGCCCTTCCCCCCTGCTTGTGCTCTCTCTGTAAATAAATAAAATCTTTTAAAAAATAAAAAATAGAAACATATCTTTAAAAAAGTTGAGCTGATTACTGATTTGCCCTGTAAATGGTATGTGCCCTCATTATAAAACTTGCTTGTTCATTTGCGTTTCCAAAATATTTGTAGAGCATAGTAAAAAGAATAAAAATTCACCACTACATAGCAACACTGTAAATATTATGTTGTTTCCTTCTAGGCTTTCATTTACCGTGTGGTCTTTCACATCTCCTTTTATCAAAACAAACATGATATACAGCTTGTTTCATTGAACAATAATGTTAAATTACTATTTTCCCACATTATGAAAGATTTTTGGAAGACTTTTTTGAATAGCAGCTATTATCAGACATGTGGACAATAATTTAACAGATTTGTTTCCTTTTTTTTTTTCAATTTATCAATAATATTGCGATGAGGATTCTTACACTCCCATCTCAATATAAGACAGTTTCATACTTTATCTTTCCCTTTCCTTTTTTGGAAGGGGGAGGGGTATCTTTGGATAATAATCTATTTATCTTTTGTGTCAGTCTATGTGCCGAAGAGTATATAAGCATACATGTGGGCTTCCAGGATGATACTAAAATGAATTCCATTACTCTCAGCTCTCAGATCAAATCTTATATCAGTAATAGGACGGTAACATTTATATCATTTAGAAACCTTCAGGCACTACTGGGTATTTACCCTAAAGATACAAATGTAGTGATCCGAAGGGGCACGTGCACCTGAAAGTTTATAGCAGCAATGTCCACAATAGCCAAACTATGGAAAGAACCTAGATGTTCATCCACAGATGAATGGATAAAGAAGATGTGGTATATATACACAATGGAATGCTACGCAGCCATCAAAAGAAATGAAATCTTGCCACTTGTGACGATGTGGACGGAACTAGAGGGTATTACGCTGAGCGAAATAAGTCAGTCGGAGAAAGACACTTATCATATGATCTTCCTGATATGAGGAAGTTGAGAGGCAACATGGGGGGGTTGGTGGTAAGAAAGGAGTAAATGAAACAAGATGGGATCAGGAGGGAGACAAAACGTAAGAGACTCTTAATCTCAGCAAACAAACTGAGGGTTGCTGGGGCTGGGGGATAGGGAGAGGGAGTTTGGGTGATGGACACTGGGGAAGGTATGTGCTATGGTGAGTGCTGTGAAGTGTGTAAGACTGGTGATTCACAGACCTGTATCCCTGGGGCTAATAATACATTATATGTTAATAAAAAAATTAAAAATTATAATTAAAAAAAGAAACCCTCTTCAGGTCTTTCTCTGATCACATCCCCCATCCCAACCCAGGGAAACCTTCTTGTGAAAATTCCTTTAGGTTGTTTATTTATCTTATTTTAAAGATTTTCTTTATTTATTTGATATAAGCAGGGGTAGTGGGAGAGGGAGAAGCAGGCTTCCCTCTGAGCAGGGATCCTGATGTGGGCCTGGATCCCAGGACCCTGGGATCCTGACCTGAGCCGAAGGCAGACACTTAACCAACTGAGCCACCCAGGCACCCACCACTTTAAATTTCTTCATAACTTTGCCACCTATGCAAATCTGACTGAACTCTATATAGCACTGGGTGTACATGATTCTGTCCTCTTTGTGACAGAATTACATTTTTAGTGTCTTTTATAACTTCCTTACTTTGTCCACATGGCACTCTTACGCCCATTCATGCCAGTCTGTGCTGCTGGGTGTTGGGGGGTCTTGTTCTTGGCTGTCTGATACGGACCAGCAAGGCACTGTAGCTTTGTCAACACCGGCATTAAACACTTTTTTTTTTTTTTTTTAAATTTGGTCAATTTCATAAGTAGTTGTTTCAAGACCCGTGTAAGCGGGAAGTGTCGAGTCATGGCCCAAATTGTCGGAATGAGAGCACCACGAGGTGGCTGTCTGAGAAGGAAACCACAGACATCTGAATGCAAGGAGTGTGATATGTGTATGTTTTCAAGAACCCACCTGATTACTTTACCACCGCATCTGAAGTTCGTGCTCTACGCCTGATGCCTGGAGAAAGCAGGGTGTTCGTGGTTCCTGTCACTTCTAAGGAAACCTGCAGGAAACATGACTGGGCTGGTCTGCTGCATAAAACAATTTGTTCCATGCCTGAAGATGCAGATGCCAAGGACAATGTCACTGTTTGGGTACCGTTCCGCCTTCTTTAATTGGCTTCGGAAAACTTGAGAAAGAGGAGTCCTAAACAGTAGTAGGCAGATCTTTTTTTTTTCAGTTGTAGTGCCATGTTCATTGTTCCTTCACTTGCTTTTTGTTAATGTTGTATCTAAATACGCCTCCTGGTTGGCCGCTGTGCTGTACTGTGAGGCCAGACACGCCTCCTCCCTGTTTTGGGAGCCAGAGAACGACTGGCAAACTCCAGTTGCCCCCAGTGACAGGAGCGTGGGTGTGTAATCCACGCTCTGCCGATGGTGTTCTGGGAGCTGGGGCCCCGGCCCTCCAGGAGTAAAGCAAAGTGAAAGATAATCACTGGCCAGGGTCAGCAAGACGTCTGGTGGCGAATGCCCGTGGTGAATGTCCAGAATGTCCAGACGTGTGGGACCCATATGGCGACAGCAGCGGCGTAAGCAGACTGTCCCTCTCGGTGGACTTTGGCAGCGTTCCCAGCTGCTGGTGCTTTCTGTTCCAACCTGTTTCCCGAGCCTTGTTCCCGTCTGCTACCATTAGATCCATGGGCTACCTGCTATCCTTCTGATATACTGTATTTCCTACTTACATTTGCCAGAGATGACCTCTGTCTGCAGTCACCAAGAAACTCAGATGGTCACACTTACCAATGATGGTGTTCACAGTAATTTCTTTTTAAAATCTAGCATCAGACATTGATGAGGACTCCCTCCATTTCCTATTAAAACTGTTTTATGGAGGGGCCCCTGGGTGGCTCAGTGGGTTAAAGCCTCTGCCTTCAGCTCAGGTCATGATCCCAGGGTCCTGGGATGGAGCCCCACATCGGGCTCTCTGCTCAGCAGGGAGCCTGCTTCTTCCTCTCTCTCTCTCTCTGTCTGCCTCTCTGCCTACTTGTGATCTCTGTCAAATAAATAAATAAAATCTTAAAAAAATATATTTGGTACATTGTATCCCCATTTCAGAACATCTTTCAGCCAGACCGAAGATCTAAATATAAATAATATTAGTAATAGTCTCAACGTAAAAGAAAAAAATCTCTGAGAAAAGAATGAATCACACATTTGAAAAATGGAAAAAAGAAATGAAAATAATTGAAAGAGGGCAAAATGTAATGGCAAATACATAGACGGAGAGACACTGAAATTCTCAAGGAATTGGTGCATGCATTTCCAAACAATGATTCACAGTGTGTGATGATCAGATTGGCAGGGGCGCCTGGGGGGCTCAGTCGTTAAGCGTTAAGCGTCTGCCTTTGGCTCAGGTCATGGTCCCAGGGTCCTGGGATCGAGACCTGCATCAGGCTCCCTGCTCTGCAGGAAGCCTGTTTCTCCTCCTCCCACTCTCCCTCTGTCTCTCTCTGTCAAATAAATAACTAAAAATCTTTTTAATAAAAAGTATCTAAAAAATGATCAGATTGGCAAAGATGAAAGAGACTCATACAGCAATGTCGGTGAGAGTGTAGGAAAAAGACCCTCTTATTTACTGTGAGAGGGTGTTAAGATAGTTACCTTGGAGAAGAACTCGGTAATAACTATCAGAAGTTCAACAATACACAGCTTGCAGGAATGAGAACATGGTACAACCTCCTTGGAAAGTAGCTGCTTTCTTACACAGTTAAACATACATCAACCGTATGATCCAACCTTACACTCCCAAGCACCAAGAAGCATGAGAACACGTGTCCACACCATACCATGTACAAAAATACTCATAGCAGCTTTACCCATTACAGCTCAAACCTGGAAACAACCCAAACATCTATCAACAGATAAATATATAAACAAATCGTGGCATGCCCTCCCATCCTTTCCATGCACGGGAACATACTCAGCAGCAAGAGCAATTACTATTTCGTCCAACAACGTGGGTACATCTCAAAGAAAGCCAAACACCAGAGCACCTACTGTGTAATTCCACTTTTTAAGGTTTATTTATTTATTTGAGAGAAAGTCGAGAGAGAGAGCGCAGGAGCAGGGGGGAGAGGCAGAGGGAGAAGGAGAAGCAGATTCCCCACTGAGCAGGGAGTCCGACGCGGGGCTCGATCCCGGGACCCCAGAATCATGACCCCAGCAGAAGGCAAACACTTAACCAACTGAGCCACTCAAGCGCCCCTAATTCTGCTTTAAAAAAATAAATCTAGAAAATGTAGGTCAATCTATAATGACAGAAAGATCGGTGTTTGCCTGGGGCAGAGCCGATGGAGGCACAGACTGCAAATAGGAAAAGGAGAATTTGGGGTGAAGGAAATATTCTGTGTATTGATTATGCTAGTGGTTTCACAGATGCAGATTTTCACAGGTGTGTATGTATGTACAATATATATAATTTGTTGAAACTCATTAAATTGAACATTTTAAATAGGTCAACTTATTGTATGTAAATTGCATCTCAACAAAGCTGATTGTAGAACTGTAATAACGCGTTCCCTTTGAGCCAGCAATTCTGCTTTAGGGATTTATTATACAGAAGTATTTGCACAAGTGTGCAACGACAGATGCGTAAGATCATGAATTACAGGGCAGTTTGTAACCACGAAAACATTGAAAATCACCCACAATACCCATCAGGGGGCGGAAGAGGAGGAACCAAAGGCTAAGCCACTGTTAGAGCCTAATCTGTAAACTCCGAGGGGCTGTATTTCCAGGCCTTGCACAGGGCCCAGCACACTGTACGTGGACAGATGCAGAATGAAATTCAAGAGAGAGTAGGAAAAAAAAAATCAACTTTCAGGAACAGATGCTCCCACCTAGAGTGACCTCGCCAGAGTTAGTCTGAGGTGTTTCAGGCTCCGCGACAAGACTGGGGGTCCTGGTAGTGGATTGTCCCCAGGTGAGGCTGGGACATCCCTGAAAGAGGTGAAGTAGGGTGAGACCATAATATGCTGCGGGGAGATCAGAGGAAGAGTCATCTACGGGGGTGGGAGCTTAGCCCACCAGGGGGGAGGTGCCATCAACAGCTCCTCGGGAAAAGTGCTTATTCAACACCACCGGACCCCCTCCAGCCAGTCCAAGGAGGTAGTGGTGTGTCCTCAGGATCCCATAAGCGCAGTGCTCTGGGGCACAGGGCCTCTCGGAATCACGGCGACACAGGGCTATTGGCAAAGGAAGAGGGTCCCACGCCTTGTCTCTGAGACTTGGCGTTGGTGGACCCTTGTAAGGTATAGAAATTGATGCAGGCAAAGGCAACAAGATGAACCAAGCGGAGAGTACAGGGCCTCGGGGCGCCTGGTTCCGGTTCCCGTTGCCAGAAGCTCCCATGCGGTGGGCGGAGCAGGAAAACCAGGCTGCTGGCCAACGTGTCAGTCAGGCAGAACAGGGTTTGGCAAGAGAAGATCCAGCTCCGAGCTACAGTAAGGGAGAAAGGCAGTCGGGTCCAGAGGGGGCTTGGGGCTCTCGGCAGGGCTGCTGGAAGCACTAAGGAGAGAGAAAGGCAGGCTCCGTCCCAGAGTCACCGTGAGTCAGTCCTGAATGAGGCTGGGGAAAGCTGTAAGGGCAACCAGGGTAAACAGCCCTGGGTTCAGCCTGGTCCCTTGCTTATGAGCACGGGGTGGTGTGAACAGGGCATCCGGCTTTAAGGTCACAGTTCATACTTAGCCCTTTTGGGTGTGACTGAAGCACATGATACGGTTTCTCTCTGGCCACAGCAGGTTCAGAAGCCAGGGCAGAGCTAAGCCTCCAAGTCAGGGGCATGAATGTTTCCACAGGGAGGAGTTGAGGTCAGAAATACCAGAGGAAATAGGGCAGGGGATGAAGAAAAGTGCATCCCCGCTAATCCCCAGGGTCATGTCTTACTCTTCTTCTTTTTTTTCTTTTTTTAAAGATTTTATTTATTTATTCGACAGACAGAGATCACAAGTAGACAGAGAGGCAGGCAGAGAGAGAGGAGGAAGCAGGCTCCCCACTGAGCAGAGAGCCCGAGGCGGGGCTCAATCCCAGGACCCTGGGATCACCACCCGAGCTGAAGGCAGAGGCCCCAACCCACTGAGCCACCCAGGCGCCCTGTCTTACTCTTCTTTTGAGGGATAGATTCTTATAAGAGAAATTTGATTGGGATCTCTCGCCAAGGGCCCTCCTACAAAGCAATGCTGAATGGTTGGGAGAAGGATGGAGTGGCTTTTTCCAGGCCCAATCTTCTAGATGGTGCCTGTTTTTTGAAGAAAGAAAGCAAGTGCCTATGCTGGCAAGGGAGGAAGTGGAAGAGGCAGAGGGAGAGGGAGAGAATCTTCAGCAGGCTCCACACTCAGCGCAGGGTCCAACTCGGAGCTTGATCTCACTACCCTGAAGTCATGACCTGAGTCAAAACCCAGAGTGGGATGCTTAACTGAGTCTTCCAGGCGCCCCTGAATGGTGCCCTTTCTATTTGATGAGGCACTTGAGTGGTCTCAGCTGGGAAGAAGTTTTGTGTTTCAAACACCTGTGTCCTTCATTCGCATGGAAAGTGATGGTTTGCATTGCTGGGATCAAATGATCATCCCTCACAAAGCATTCCTGTACATAAACTTATGGAGAAGCAATAACAAATGTTGCTAGATTGAAGCTCTTAGTGCTAGAAGAGAGTCCAGGAACATTTGGAAGCAAACAGAAAATAGAGTCAATTCTTATCCATGACCCACCACTTTCAGGGGTTCCCAGGGACTCTTGTTTGTTAATTTCAGCTCTGAAGGCTATTTTGACCTGTAACTTGGCCCTTGAGATCATAGAAAGCTCCAAAATGTGGCTATCGTTGGCTATCTAGAGTCATAATAGTGCCTGCCCAAAGTTGGTGTGAGAATCAAGTAAAATCAGGTCGACGGAGTTTGTGTGGGTCTGACCCCTTGAAAGTGCTGAAAAGTCGTGCTTCCTATTATGTTTGGGACACAGTGAGTTTTCATCAATAAGTTTGCTTCTGCAGCCACAGGAAAAACATTTTTTTGACCAGCCCATTTGCACTGGCAAACACCATCTTGTCTAGAATCCATGAGAGGCCAAGACCCATTGTTCAGGCATTGATGTCAGGTCCCAGAGATCCAACCCTCCTTCAACTATCTATGCAGACCTCCAGTCACTGCCCATAGACCCATCCAAAGAGGCAGCTCACAACTGGAAGAAGCCTTTAGGTTTTCTGCCAAAAACATCAATGTCAGAGGGCTCCTAAGTACCACTCATTTCCATGTGACAAGTGGATCAGGCTCTGGCTGGCTCTTAATATTACTTCCACGCAAACTGGGAGAAGACATGCCTTTTGTTGGCCAAGTTCACGTTCATGTCTGTCAGTGAGACACTCACATTATTCCGGGGAACAGTAATGGCAATATTTTTGCTTATGGGAGACCGAGAATGCTGGGCCTTCTTTAGACCACTGCATGGTGCCATTTCTAAAGATTATTTATTTATTTATTTGACAGACAGAGATCACAAGTAGGCAGAGAAGCAGGCAGAGAGAGAAGGAAGCATGCTCCCCGCTGAGCAGAGAGCCTGATGTGGGGCTCGATCCCGGAACCCTGGGGTCATGACCTGAGCTGAAGGCACAGGCTTAACCCACTGAGCCACCCAGGCGCCCCTGAATGGTGCCATTTCTTCTGAACATTCAGAACCCTCTGGTGGGAAAGAGCCCTATACTGTTTTTTAGCTTCTTGTAGTTTGGAGTTGCTTATCTTCTTCCTCCACAGGGATATATTTTTTTATTGCCCCCTTTTTATGCTGAATTTCCTAAACCCCTTTATAATGCTTTGCCTTATGAATTTCCTCTTGAATGAATCAAGTACTTTCCTGTTCTTGGTCTAGATTGTTGGTTCCTAGTTGCCCGCACCTATTAGAAAGATCCAGGCTCAGCACATAGCCTTCCCTGCTTACCGCAACACCTTCCCAGGATTTTCATATATCCCAGATCTATATATAATTTAAGGTCCCCTTGAGCACGGATAGAGTCCCACTTGCTGACATGGTTTTCAAGCAAGATGCAGGACTCAGTCCCCTAGTTTTCTGACCAATCGATATGTAAGTATTAACACCTCTTTCTTTTGTTTTTAGTTGAAAGGGCAGTAATTTACATGGCGGGCCATCCTTGGACTCAGGGCCCAGATTAAATGCATATTCACATTTAACCTTATTTATTTTAAATATTGAAGATACATGGGAGACCCCCACCTGACCCTCCTCTTTCTTGCTTCCTTGGAGGTCAGCACCATCATTTATATCTTGCCCAGAAATGTTTTTGTGTTCTTGCTGCACTTGGTGGCCGAGGGGCTGGGAACTGGAGTTGTAATCACTGTCTCTTCCTCCTTTTCACTTCTTATGGGAGTTGGAGGGAGCTTTTTGAATAGGAGAAAAGAAACCCCAAGCGTCAATTACTTGAGATGTGGTTTCTGAGGTCTTTGTTCCAGTTGCAAAGAGTATGAATTTGATTTAAAAAAAAAAATTGAGTTATAATAGATGAGTATTGTCCTTTTGACAGATGCTTTGAGCCCCAGAACACTACCAGTATCACATAAGTCCACAGAGATGTATATAGTCCTAAGTCAGCCTTCAAAGGGAGAGTCAGATCCACTCAAGCCCACAAGATCTTTCTAGTGCAAATTCTTCACTTGATTCTGGTTCAAGCTCCTAGGGAGCTACAAGTAAATAGCAAAACAACTCCTTTTGAGGACCTGGCATATCCATTAAGATAAAAACATTTTCTAAAGAGAATAGTAGGAGGCAGATTATAATCAAGCTTGGAATAGAGTGCGGAGAAATCTGAGAGCCAAAGGCAGTCAGAAGAGTGTGTGAGGATGCAATCACGATGTGAGTGGCTAAGAGCAGAGCAAAAGAACAACTAAGTGAGAAGGAAGATTGGGAAGAATGATGAAGGCCATGTGATAAGCCTGGTTTTACTTGGCTAAAACACTTCCCCTGACTACTTCTCACCGCCCTTAGAAGAGCATCATTTTTGTTTTTAGACGAATTAATTAATATCAATTGTAATGGCAGAAAATGTTGTCAAGAATTGGAAACGCTGGGGCACTTGGGTGACTCAGTGAGTTAAGCCTCTGCCTTTGGCTCAGGTCATGACCCCAGGGTCCTGGGATCGAGCCCCGCATCGCATCGGGCTTTCTGCTCAGCAGGGAGCCTGCTTCCCCTTCTCTCTCTGCCTGCCTCTCTGCCTACTTGTGATCTCTGTCTGTTAAATAAATAAATAAAATCTTAAAAAAAAAGAAAAAATAAATAAAATAGTATCAAAAGTTATAAAACTTATGAAAAGGAAAAAAATATATAAATATTGGTATTTTTCCTACATATTGTAAATTTTTAAAATTTGTTTTTATTTATATATTTACTAAAGATTTTTATTTATTTATTTGAGAGAGACTGAGAGACAGAGAGGAGGGGCAAAAGGAGAGGGAGACGCAGACTCCCCGGCTGAGCAGGGAGCCTGACACAGGGCTCCATCCCAGGACCCTGGGATTGTGTCCTCAGACAAAGGCAAATGCTTAACCAACTGAGCCACCCAGGCATCCCCCCCCTTTTTTTTTAACAAATAAAAATGATTTATATTTAAGGTACACCATGTGACATTTAGATATATGTATACATTGTGAAGTTATTACCACAATCAAACTAATTAATATATCCATCACTTCCCTTAGTTACCATTCTGAATACTCTTATAATGTGTATTCCTAGGAGTGGGAATGTAGGGTCCGTGACCCTATAGACATTTTTAAGACTCAACAGATATCGCCGAGTTGAATCTAGAAAAGGTGTACTAATACACATTGCTGCCTCTAGTTTGTAAGAAGCCAATGTCACTGCTGCCTTGCCGCCCACAAATATAATTATAAAAGTGTTTCTCAGTCCAGAACCTTGAGGTGGCCCCAAGAGCTAGGGCTTGGGAGGCTGAATGCCAAGTTCAGCGGGCCTGAGTGAGGTTGTGCAGGGGAGTTGGGGAGCACACGAGGAAGGTTTAGAAGAATTCCTGCAAGGACTCTGATGCCCCTAGGTATCTTCGGACACTTTTCAGGAGACCACAGGTGAGCTGCTTGTGCATGGACCTGCTGGGTGGCTTAAAGGTGCAGACCAGAGGCAGGTCCCATAGGCATTTCTTCTTGACATCTCTTCTTCCCAGACTCTGCCTAATTTCTCTTGCCTCGGCCTCCTCTAAAGCTCCTCTCGGTATAACCTCCTGACAGCCCGAGAACAACCACTTCTGTTTCAAGCCAGGGAAGAAAGACAAGGTGGACCCATTGCCTCCGATCCACTGGAATTAGGACGCACTCACATGCCCGGAAATGGTATTTCCATGTTGCATGTTGGGTCAACTCTGCTTCCAACCAGATTCAGGACCTAATGCCCAGGGACAACGGTGGGCATACGCAGACTCCTGCTGCTTCCCTTCCTTCCCTTCTCCACCGTCTAGTCCGCCACCAGTAGGACATCAGAGCTGGCATATACCAGTTTGCGAGAGCTGGTGGCTACATGCTCAGGAATTCTGAGAGCCAATTGTTAAATAGAGTTATTAGGAAAAAATTAAAATATATAAACTCACCACTAAATACGGCTAAAAGCAAAGGTGGTAAATACCCAAAACTCACCCCTTGGTTATCTTACACCATTTTACTCTTACTTACATCTGCTGAGTCTGTGTGGTGGAAATAATATATGATGGCGTGCTACTGCCCATGTCATGTCTACTCCAAGCCCAGCGATGTCACACTGGTGGCCTGAAATCAGCTGTGGCGGAAGGGCTTCTGCTCAGAACCGTGGCCAACGCTACAGATTGGGACTTGATTTATTGTCTTGCCCATTGTCTAGACTGAGGATTACATTGAAAATTGCATCCTACCTGCAGCTGTTACATTTTGAATAGCACAACAATGTCGAGGAAATATTCTTCCCACATGGGAAACTCTTACCTTAAGCAGCAGAGAAGTCGCTGACACCGTGATAAAGGAATGAAGTCCCAGTTTGCTCCGACATGGAAGTATAAACTGAAAAGTAAGGAGGGCGTTTGAGCTGAATACTGATTTTATTTCTGAAATTATATGAGGACACCACTGACAGAAGATGTTATATTACCCTTCAAGTGCTATTGTTACTTTTACTGGTATGACACACAATTCTTTTTCAGATTCTGATACTTAAACGGCCAAAATGACAGTGATGTTAGAGCGAAACTGAATGAGGTTTTGGTGTCATTAACGCAGCGTTACAAGGCTGAGGGGGAGTTTGACGGTAGATCCCCTATCAGAATTAATGACGACTGCATTGGAAGAATAGTGGTTTGCGATGCAACTCTACTCACCCAGAGTGGCTGATTTACAACCAGAGGTAGACTATGAATATGAGGATTTGATAAAAATAAGAATACTTTCTGTAAGCATCAAGTGGCTATACGGAATTTGTCATAAAGAGTATTATATATGTTAGTATTGTTTATAAGCTGTGTGCTACACATCCCTTATGTGAGTGAAATTTATCAAACACACATGTATTTTTCCACAGAGCTGGTTGTGATATGTTTACCAGTCTATCTCTGCCTGTCACCAACCTCCAGCCTATACTCACCATGCCCTCTAGTAGGTTCAAGTTCTGTTCAGAGTCCCCCTCAATATCATTCATGCCTAATGTTACAGGCACCTGCCCTTAGACCAGTAGTCCTAGGCCAATGCTATGAGACTTGGCAGAGAGCCATGGCCCATCTTGGCTCTGCACAGCACCCTTCTCTGGGTTGGCCTGGCCTCAGCATCCCTTGGGTCTCCCCTATCACTGCGGAGAGCATTTCCAAGACTCAGTCATTGCTCCCAAAAGTTGGGTTCTGAAATCCTTGACTACATTTTAAAATAGTCACACAAATGTCATACCACATTTTTTTTTTCCCCCAGAAGGAGCCGCCAACTGTATATTTTCTAGCTTAGAGAATTTTTACATTTGATGTTTTAACTTGTTGTTTTGACAATGCTGACTTCTACCTGGATCGCGATCAATTTGCTTTGAGTGTTTGTGGGATCAGGCAGGGTCTCCTCAGCCCACAGGGGCATCTAGATGCCAGTATGAAATGATAGTGAGCAAGAACATTGCTTTCACCGAGCCAGCGTGGTTTTATCAACTTACTCCACCAGGGAAGTCTCACAGGGCTTGGTAAGAAATAACTTCTCTGCACGCTGGAGAGACTCTTAAGAAGCAAAGAAGGCAGGAATAATCTTGGAGCCTTTATTTCACCCGCCTCTTCTTTTGCATTAAATTTAGCTAAGACCATTGCCTTACACAACTCCAAACTCTTTATTTTCTTTTCACATGGACTTTATTTCCAGCCACCATGCATCCCCACGGGAAGCCCCAGAGAGCTGTGTTGGTGTTTTCAGAATTAATGTATGGGCCTCTGAGGGCACTCGGCAGGGTCTCCTTTGCCCAGGTGATGCAGGAACTGGCGGAGATTTTGTACAAGACAGATGTCATCTGGCACATGAAGCAAAATGCCAGTGCCACAAAACAAACTCAAGGTCTGAACAAACAGAACAAAGCCATTGTTTAACCAGTAAACGGCATGCGGAGGAGGGGGATCGGGTGGGAGCAGAATGCATCTCGTTCCCAGACCATTTGTGTGTTATTTTTGTTTGAAATGATCATATTAGCTCAGAATCATTTATATTTTTAAAAGATTTTATTTATTTATTTATCAGAACGAGAGAGCGAGCACAAGCAGGGGGAGCCGCAGGCAGAGGGGGAGAAGCATTCCCGGCTGGGTAGGGAGCCCAGGGTGGGGCTCCATCCCAGGACCCCGGAATCATGACCTAAGTGAAGTAGACATTTCACAGGCTGAGCCAGCCAGGCATCCCCAGAATCATTTAATTTTTAAGAGCAGCGTGAGCATGCATAAACCATCTTGGAGCTCAACCTGGGGGCGCACTGAGCCTCCTGAATAAAGACAAAGCCCTGGGAGACAGACAGCTGTAGATAAAAATTCAGCACCCTTTCCCCTCCATCTAAAATGTTAGAATTCAAAAGACTGGAAGAATCAAGTGTTTGCTAATTTCTGCCTGGTTTGAGTGATGGAAATAAGATGAACCCAAACTGAAAATATGGGACAAGCTTTGGAAAGACAAACAGCCAGGAGAATGTACTGTGGGAAAAGGGATCCTTGCAACAGTTTCATTAAGAAAATTAGCCTGGTTGTAAATATCACCTATTGAATCCTTCCTCATGTAACCTTTTGTTATTTGCACAAAGAACTGCACATTCATACTCTGTTGCTGAAAAGAGCAAACAACATATGGCTGACAAAAGGCACGTACCCAGAGCAAGAGTTTTCACCGGGCATGTTCCCAGCAAACACGGCTTCGCGGTAGCAGTTCCAAGCAGCTCAGAACCATCCGTGAGATCAGGGTCAGGGCCAGCCAGCTCAAGAGCTGGTGCTCCCCATGCCAGTGTGGGTTTTTTCTGGGGGTGGAAGGTGGAGGGGAGGCTATCTTTCCCACCCTTTCCTGTGGGACTGAGTTCCACTCAAGCCCTCCCTGACACCTGTCCCATAAATCACTGCCTAGTGAGCAGCACTCACGAGGGAGACACCTCCAGCATTTATTGTTCGTGGAGAGTTAACAAGCCAGCAGGTGAATGAGCCTGCTGATTACATGCTACAAATCAAGATTTTCCATCCTCTCCTCTGCTTCCCCATCATATGGTGATCCTGTGGCACGTGCACACGCCCACGCCCACGCATGAAGGTGGCCCTGGAGTCAGCAGTCTGGGCTTCTGCTACTTCTCTACCACAAACAGCGTGATGGAGAACACCCCACGCATCTGAGACAGGTCTCCTCTTTTGTAAAATGAGGAGGTGGGATTAGACCATCACCGGGGTCCAGCTGAGTTCACACAGCTCTGGGACCCAGACCGCCACACGACATACCTTTGAAAGGAGACAGACCGTCTCTTCTGTGGGGACAATGAAAGAAAGCACTGGTTGCATCCCGCTGGGGACCCATTGCCCTCCTGGCGCGCAGTCCTAGCATCTCTCCTGCCCTTTCCTTTGGCCCTTCCTCTTCAGAGCATTTTCCGGCCCCCAGTTCAAAGGCCTGTGATTCAACATCGTGGCTCAATTAAAACAGTTAGCAGGTGGTCAAGAAAGGCAGAGAGGAAGAAAGGCAGAGAAGTTTTCCTGGGAAAACTTTTTCAGGGTGATTGAAGAGGCTGAGGCCAGTGAAGATTAGAATTGTCCTTACTGGAATTTCCCAGTCTGGGAGCCCAGGTACCTCCCAGGAGCTCTGTGAAACCAAAGGGAAATTCACTGAGAAGGGAAGGCCAGCTACTTTTGTACTCCCGTAAAGAGCAGCTCCTGTAAAAATAGATAGCCTACTGTCCCACTTATCTATTGCTGCATAGAAAACTACCCCAAAATGCACTGGCTTAAAACAGCAACCATTTTATTGTATTTCCCAATTACGTGGGTCAGGAATTCGGGCAGGGCGTGGCTGGTGATTCCTCCATTTCCCCAGTCAATCCGTAGAGGTCATTCCCTAGTTGCTGGATGAGCTGGTCTGGGGCGGGAAGGGAGGGGCGTGTCCAAGATGGCTTCTCCGGCTTGTATGTTGCTTCGGCTAAGGAAGGCTCAGCTCAGCTGGGGCTGTTAACCGGAGCACCTACAGGAGATCTCTCTGGTGTAGGGGTCTCAGGTTACTTGAATTTCTTACTCAGCGTTCAGGGCTCCCATAGAGAGTATTTGAAGAGGCCAGGTAAAAAGGAAAGCTTATGATCGTAGCCTTGAAGTTTCTGGAACATCACTTTCACTGCATTCTACTGATGAAGAAAGTCACTGCGGCCAACCCAGATTCAAGGAGAGATGAAGTAAATGCCATCTCTCAGTGGGAGTAGCAAAGAATTTGCAGCCGTCCTTAATCTACCACACCCACCCCATCCACCCCCTCCCCAAATTCCCTACAGCAGGTGCAGTGGGTGTCCAGCCACTGTGCAGGATGGCCTGCTTCTGAGTTCAGATACCTAATCAAGGGCACAGGGCTTTCATCTCTGTGTGCTTAACACTTAACCCAAATGCCGGTGACTTAACTCTAATGGCCAGATCCTGTGGTCTATTTTCTCTTTGCTACTTGGCCCAGGCTGCTCTGCTCCTCCTCTGTTCTTCTTCTACTTTTCCTATTAATAATACATAATATGGTGTTTGTCTTCATTCCTTCAGGCTGCTGTAACAAATATAGCTAGAAGGAGTGGCTTCCGCAACATTTATTTCTCACAGTTCTGGAAGCTGGGAAGACCAAGATCTGGTGTCTGGCGAGGGTCTGCTTCCTAGCTTGTAGGCAGCAGCCCTCCCGCCGTATCGTTACCCGGCAGAGAGAAAAAGATCATCTCTCTCCCGTCCTTTCCTATAAGGAGGCTCCTCCTATCCAGAAGGACTCTACCTTCTTGACTTAATTTTCTGGCAGAAGTTCTCTTCCAAGAACTTTGGAAGTTAGATTTTAACATACGAATTAGAGTGGGGGGTGGGGGGGGCCAAGCATCCGGCCCATAGCAGAGTTCTTTTTCATCACAAAGTCACACGTGCTCATTTGTAGAAAATAGAAGGATGAAAATGACTCATAACGCCACAATCTGGAGATAAGCACAAGCGACACATTCTTCCATTCTTTCTTCTGTGCATACATATTTACATTTGTAGTTTGCATTATACAGAGCTTGTATCTTGCTTTTTCAATCAATAACTCATGACCATTTTTGTGAGTGGTCAGATCCTCCTTGCGTTATGTTGTAATGCTCACAAACAATTCCTTTCCTTGGGATGCCATCATTTATTTAGCAATTTCCTAATTGCAGCTCCTATTTTAAGTTTTTCCCAAATTTTGACTTTGATAAGTCATACCCCAAACATTCTCACATATCAAGTTAGTTCATGTTTTGTTATTTCGTTACAGGAGGTTGTGAGAAGTAGAATTCTTTGAGTCACGTCGCATCTGGAATAGCTTCCTTCCTTTGACTTCTGGGTCACTTTTTCCTTCAGGATCCTATTATCTCTAGATAATCAGTTCTTAGCACAAGGCTTCATCTCGTCCACTGCTTGCAGTCGGTGGTGAAAGTCCTGGTGATGTGGAAATTGTTGGGGTTCGGAGCGCCCAGTCAGGAAAGAATTCTTGAGACGTCTTCCATACAAAAAGGTGATTTTATTCAAGCACAGGGACAGGGCCCTTGGGCCAAAGAGCTGCACTGGGATTGTGAGGAGTGGCCCATGGCTTACTTTCAAGTTGGGGGTGGGGGGTTGAGGATAGCCTCAGTCTCTAAGAATTTTGAAAGAAAGGTTTCCAGATACTTGAGGGGGCTAGCTATCGTTAGGAAAAGGTCATTTATTACCGTCTAATAAAACCTTAGTCATGAGGCCCTTCAGATGAATACCGGTGGGTCATATGCTTGGAGGATGATTGCTAACATGTATCTTGGGGGTAGAGATAAAGGAAGTTTCCAGAGGGATTTTTATAAGTTGAAGAAGAGCTACAGGATCCTGGGGGGTGGAGGTGGGGGCTAAGATTGCCTGTTGCCCTTAGCAGAGTATCAACATCCAGGCCTCCGAGTTCCTAAAGGAATGTCACCCTGCCTGCTTCAAGGGCTGTAGGCAGTAAGGAAATGTAATGTTTTTCTTTTGCCTTTGTTCCCCGTATCACTAGGACCTGGTAAGAAGGGCCTGAGTTTAAAACCCCAGAGAAACACAGAAAAAGATTATTTTCAACTGGCAAAACTGTATTCCTATAAAACCCAAAGAAGTAAACACAAACATTACTAAAGACTATTTAAAAGTTCAATAAGATGTCTGGCTATGAGAGTCATCTTCAAGTTTCAGTATTATACGTAAAAAGAAAATACAATTAAAATAGTATAATTTTCATAAAGGCAGGTAAAAAGATAAAATAGTTGGGAATCTAATATCACTGGAGCAAAATACCATGTTCCTTAAAAAAGAGAGGAGATATGGTAATACAGCAATTCTCTCTAATTCTAAACCAGAGTTTTAGCACTATTCTAATTAAAATTCTAATTGCATGCTTTGCAGACCTTAATATAATAAGCCTAAAATTCATTTGGGAAAATAAAGGGAATACTGGTAAAAAGAATAGTGAGAGACAACCAGCTTTATCTGAAAATTGATCTTTTTATAACACTCAAATAGTCAAAATGATATTTTAGAGATTTGCTGTAAAACAGAAGCTAACAGCACCAAACAGAAATGGAATAGTTCTAATATATGTACAAAATTTAGTATGTAAGAAATCGAAACAAATAATAGAATTATTTTTCTTATAATAATGTATCTGTGTGGTTCAATATCAGTAACAGAAAAATTCATTTGAACCCACACTTCTCACTGGGGATATTAAAAAGAATTAGTTTTTATTTTCATTGTGAAGATGAACAAAAATACAGAAAATGATTAAAGGAATTAATAAACATTTTTTAAGCAATAGAAAAACTCATCCCCAAAAAGGACAGTTTTTTTTTTTTCCCAAAGATTTTATTTATTTGACAGACAGAGATCACAAGTAGGCGGAGAGGCAGGCAGAGAGAGGAGGAAGCAGGCTCCCTGCCGAGCAGAGAGTCCTACTCAGGACCTGATCCCAGGACCCTGAGACCATGACCTGAGCTGAAGGCAGAGGTCCAACCCTTTGAGCCACTCAGGTGCCCCAAAAGGACAGTTTTTAAACAAACTCTTGGAAGATCAGGGGAGAAGCCTATTCCAAATGTAACATTCAAATGAGAGAATTTCTTACTTCAGGATGTGAAAAGTTCTGCAGATTACCATACCTCTGGGTCCTGGGGAACCAAAGCTGCTGAGTTTCAGGGGAATGGAGTATATACAGAAGCCGTCAAAGCTGCCCAGAGACCATCCCACTGGAGACAGGGAGCTTGTCCAAATTTGGGCTCCAGCATCTGAAGTGGTCTCAGTGACCAGCTTTGTGTCTGAGGCTTTCCGTTTCAAGATAAAGAGGTTTCTCTTCAGGGAAAGGGAAAAGCAGGCACAGAGTTCTGTGAGGCAGCATTCTGGAGATGCTGGCGCCAGGAGGCAAAGAACACCGGAGAAACCTGTCCGTGGATAACAGGGAGGGCCTTGGAGCACACTTCTACAACTGGAACCCAGGTTCAGGTTGTTCCTTTGTTCTACCTCTTATGAGTCTGGATCTGGGGGACAGCTAGCCGGAGTGGGAGAACTACGGCGAGAAGAGAAGCTGATCCCATCACCATTACCCGGGACTGTCAAGGAAGCCACATGTTTACTGGTTGTGTTCCAGGAGAATCCAAGAGCAGGGAGCCAGCTATGCTGGGAAGCAGCCTCTGTCATGTCCCAGTTGGTCCAGCAATAATCTTGTGCCTACCAGAGGGCAGAACATTAACCCTTTGTCAATTTCCTTTACTGCTTGAAAGGGGAGAGAAAAGTGGAGAAAATACACCCTTTAACATTTCCCATCTCAACAGACATCTTTAAAAATGCAAGAGCTTGGGGCGCCTGGGTGGCTCAGTCATTGGGGCGTCTGCCTTCTGCTCAGGTCATGATTCCAGGGTCCTGGGATTGAGCCCCGTATGGGGCTCCCAGCTTGGCAAGAAGCCTGCTTCTGCCTCTCCCACTCCTGCTGCTTGTGTTCCCTCTCTCGCTGTGTCTCTCTCTGTCAAATAAATAGATAATATCTTTAAAAAAATAAAAATGAAAAGAGTATGTTTTGGCTTTTGGTAAAACCTTAGGGCTTCCTCCACAAAAAGAGAGGAATAGCATCTCCTATGTGAGAGGATGCTCGGCCTCACTGCCAATCAGAGATATGCAAATTAGTGTCCCCTGGACCTCCGCCTCTCCCAGGTTTCAGTTGTGGGCCTGGTGGCTGACCAGTTTGAGAAGTGAGAGCTCAGGGCAGGACCACACTTGCACACATACACACTTACTTGTTCCTTAGCGGCCGACCGGACAGACTCTGCCCGATCCCATGCTAAGTAGTTTTAATTTGTGGAAAGGAAACATTATTTGGAAAAATAAGAGTTCTTAGTGCTTTTACACTGCGGTAGGGCTTGGAGTGCTGGAGAAAGCACTTTGAGAGCCGAAGTCCAGCCACGTTATTAGTAATTCATTGGCCTTTGCACATATGGGAGATAATGCGTTCCTTGGCCCCGTGGTCCAGGTGGTCAGCTCTGCCAGCGATGATCTGGAAACACTTTTGAGCCGAGCACCACGTGGGCAGCTGCAGGGGGTGGGGGCCTCCCTCCTGCTGCAGCTGCCGGGGCAGCTGGGATGGAGGCTTCTCCTTTTGTCTGGTTATAGCAAGCGTCGGGGTTTAGCACACAGCCTTGTACGCTGCAGCCCAGACCCACTGAATGAAAACGGGAATGCTCGCAGATGCCCAGTGAGCTATTTCTGGTGCCCTAGTACCCCCGTTTTCATTGTCCAGATGAGACCTGATTGAGTCCAGCTCCCGCATCCTCTAGAAAGTCCCGAGGTGTCAGGGTTAAAAGGTTGGGTGGGGCCCAGAAGCTGCACATTAAATCTAGAGTGGATCCCTGGGCTTTTTTGCACATTCTGTATGAAAATGTGCGCCCTACAGTATTGCTTAGTAAATTCACCAGGCCCTGGATCTTAGTAATCTAACTTAGGTAATCAGATTGTTTATCAAATACCTGTAATTACTCAACGTCTCTTTAATCATCAATGGTAACAGAGAACAATACTATAACTTTCCTATTGTAAACACAAATATCTAACAAATACATTTCATTGATTATTATACATATCAGTGGTTGAAAAAAAATAGAAAGAAAGGAAATAACCCACTAGTTCATCGGTCGAGTGGGATGGCATGAAATGTTCTCACAGTTGGCGTCCCCTTCCTTTAATTGTTTTGTTGGGCTGGTGCTGAAATGAGCTTGAATTTCTCAGTATGCACTAATTAATGCTACAGAGAAGTGGCCAGGAAGTTTGCTACATGAGAGAGGAATTGAGTTTAGGATTAGCATTTGAACAGCATTTGCCGGGGGAGGGCAGAGGCAGCTGGTTTTTTCGCCCATGCAGAAACCTGCTTTGCTTCCATTATCATAGCACTTTGATTCCAACATGCAAAAAAGTCTTTCATCCATTCCTTTTTATCAGTTTCCCTAACAGGCAAGCGAAAGATGTGAAGTCACCATTGAAATGTCCTTTACATGGCCACCATCGAGATGCCCTTCACATGGTCATCGATTAACAGATCATTCGGGGACCATCCATCCAAGTGGTCATCAATCACCCCCATTGAAGGACAGGATTGAAATCACGCTCCTCCAATTTCTAACCAGAGGAGAGAAAGAAAGGTCCAGAATCTTGATATGTCAACCCCGGATTCATCAGGACCACGGGGAATCCAAGCCCTCTGTGAAGCTTCCCTAACCCATCTGGCATCCCTAGTGTCCCCCTTCCATGCTCTCTAACTGCATCTGTTGCTTTGCAACTCCCCACAATGTTTGCTGCAGTCGCATGGCACCCCATTATATTTCACGAGGGCTTGTCTTCACTCATTCAGCGGTGGGGTACTACGTTAGACTGCATGGTCAGGCTTGTGAAGAGATGATTCTGGGCTGATACCTCCATGGTGAGTGTTGCTGGTCAGTTTCCTCGAGAAACAGCCTCTGGGTGGAAATGAGCACACAAGGCATTGATTACAGCGTGGGGGGCGGGGATCAACCCCCATGGAATGGACAGAGGAAGCAGCATTGGCAGATACCATCCCAATGAGGCTTCAGGAGTGGAGACGGCCTTTTGGAGTTGCCCCAAGTTGGGGCAAGTGGGACAGTCATTTATGCCTCTGCAATTATTAGCCATTAGATATGGACTGCTCCAGAAAGGAAACATGACCTTGGGAGAGGCAGCTCTCCTGGCTGGGGAGCTCCCCAAGGACAGTGACTGCTGAGGACTGTCTGCTGGCAACACTTTCTGCAGCTGGGGAGCAAGTCCTTCAGTTCTGAAGTGGGATCTCAGCAGCCTCCATAACAGTGAGTGCAAATCTCCGGAGCAAGAACATTCTGGGTAGAGGCATGACCAAATGCAAACACCTAAGGCAAGAGTTTGCTTGGTGTGTGTAAGCAACAAAATGGAGGAATGTAAGTATACTAGAGGGAATGTGCTAGAAGACAGGTAGTGGAAAGGCAGGCAGGAGCTTATGAGCCAGGAGTTCTGGGTCTATTCTGGTGGCAATGGGAGCCATTTCAGGGTTGAAGCAGGAGAGTAACAAGATTGACTTTGACTTTTGCAGATCACACTGGCTATCAGGTGTAAGTGGCTTATAGCGTGAAGACTGGGACTGGGGAAGCAGTAAGGGGTTGTGGCAGGTAGGGTAAGAGAGGATAGTGACTTGGATTAGGCTTGTGGCAGGGAAGCTGATGAGCAGCAGTCAAAGTCAGGATTTATCTTGGGAGCAGAGCCAATGGATCTTGCTGACTGGTTGGATATAGGGTTTGAGGGAGAAAGATAATTAAAGAGGACTCCCACATACGAGCGCGCCCAAGTGGGAGGTAGGGTAGATAGAAATAGTTTGGATGTAATTAGATATGAGTGGAGGATAGAGAGGCAAATGAGTTAGGATTTGTTCTGGACCTGGTAAGTTTGAGATTCCCGTCTTAGTCTTGGTTCCCCAGAAACAGATGCTGAGGTAAGAGTTTGAGCGCAGTAGTTGGATCAGGAAAGGGTCCAAGGAAACACAAATAGGGAGGTGGGGAAGGGAGACAGGGAAGAAGGACGCCATAGGGTTCACTCTACCAAGCAAGTTACTGATGTAGAGACGCCCACACCTGGCTACTGCCGGGGAGCTCTAGAAAGCAGCACAGAGGGGCACCTGGGTGGCTCAGTGGGTTAAGCCTCTTCGGCTCAGGTCATGATCTCAGGGTTCTGGGATCGAGTCCCGCATCGGGCTCTCTGCTCAGCAGGGAGCCTGCTTCCTCCTCCTCTCTCTCTCTCTGCCTGCCTCTCTGCCTATGTGTGATCTCTCTCTGTCAAATAAATAAATAAATAAATAAATAAATAAATAAATAAAATCTTTAAAAAAAGAAGGAAAGAAAGCAGCACAGAGCACGCACTGCAGAGCAGTCCCAGCCAAGGGGTAAGGCTGCTGGCATATTTGTCAACCACTCTTACGTGCGCTCCTGAGTTATTAATTCCTTGGCACATCTGGCTATCCATATGTTTGAGCAGAGTAGGCTCTGCCAGCCAGAAGCAGTCCTTGGGCCGAGAGGCAGCTGCTAGCCACCAGAAGCCGGGCTGGTGGGCCCTGAGATGGTACCCCGGTGGGAAAGAATAGTTCCAGAGTCAGGACCTAGTTAAGACACCAGATAACACAAGGAGGTGCTAGGATGTAAAGGAGCCAAGCTCAAGGGCCAATTACATCGTTGACTGTCAAGTCACAAAGAGAAAAAGCACGCGGGCAGATGAGGGGGTGGTCTGATCTGAGGGATGCCCAGGGACAGAGCTTCTTGGCACTTGGCACATTTGTAGAAGGCCCCGAGTCAATAATAGTGGATCTCGCCAATTCCAGAATCCCAGTGGGATTGTATGGGTCAGTTCGGGATATCAGAGCTGCTTCTTCAGGGAACTTTCCTCAAGACCAATGAGGTAACTTTCTCAAGGTCGTCTATAGACTTGAGGTGCTATGAATGTTCCTCTTCTACAAATGCAGGTGCTGGGGTGCAAGAAACAGAAGGATTTTTCTTACACTCTGCACGTTTGCCAGAGTCCCCAGCTAGAGCACACGGCACACATAAAAGCTCATCTCGGTAATTGTTTCTACAAAGGAGGCTTGACGATTTTATCAATATTCATGAAAAACTATTTTTTTAAAGCTATGAGGCATGTCAAAACATCTCAAGGCTGAAGGTCACATTATTCAGAATCCTTTTCTTCTCCTATAGTGCTTTAATTCTATGTCATCTTTCTGTCACAGTCCAGCACACGTTCCCAAGTAGTAGCAATTACTCCATTACTTAATCAAACTCCCAATCAATTAGGACCTACTGTCAAATGTAATCTTAATGTAATGTTATCTTAAACAGGCTGTCGTCTCTTCTCTAAAGTCACTGTTGATGGAAGTGTTGAAATTTTCCTAAAGAACAGCTGAATGTTGGGGTGCCTAGGTGGTTCAGGTGTTAAGCGTCTGCCTTCGGTTCAGGTCATGATCCCAGGTTCCTGGGATCGAGCCCCGCATCCGGCTCCCTGCTTGGCGGGAAGCCTGCTTCGCCCTCTTCCACTGCTTGTGTTCCCTCTCTTGCTGCCTGCCTCTTTGTGTCAAATAAATAAAAAAAATCTTGAGGAAAAAAAAAAATGGCTGAATGTAACCTCCTTGTTTCGTTTTCCAGCCCCTGGTCCTCTAGCTCTGGAACCCGTAACTGGTTTTCCAGGCAGGGGCCTTTCTTGATCAAAGGCCACGGTTGTGGGGGAGTGGGGTAAAGCTTTGCAATTTAAATGTCAACAGCCTCCAATCTGGAGATGTCCCTGAAGCTTCTCCTAGGCACACCATGGGACTGGATTTCCCCTCAGGTCCAACTTTTGCTCTTAGCAATCTTTTTTTTTTTTTTAAAGATTTTATTTATTTGACAGACAGAGGTCACAAGTAGGCAGAGAGGCAGCCAGAGAGAAGCAGGCTCCCTACTGAGCAGAGAGCCCAATGCGGGGCTCGATCCCAGGACCCTGAGATCATGTCCTGAGCCAAAGGCAGAGGCTTTAACCCACTGAGCCACCCAGGCGCCCCATGCTCTTAGCAATCTTTGCTTGGGTCCTTCATGTTGGTTTGGCTTAACTGTGTCCTGCCGGGAGAAACCCCACCCTTCAAGTTCTCATTAACTCCCAGTCAGAGGTTCCTAACCTGAAGCTCATGGAGCACTAACAATCCATAGATTTGTTTCAAGGATTCCATGGACCATTTCAAATGAATCCGAATTGATGTGGCTCTGCGTTTAGGCTTTTCCAAGATAAAACTCTTTCCACAGCTTCTCAAAGAAATAGGTGACCTGAAACAAGACTGAAAACCACTTTTTCCCCTTATTCCTTGTAAAGAGGTTTCAAAGAAATAATTTTCCTTTGTTTAATGTTTTCCTTTTGAACTAGCTCTTCAGTCAGGACATCAGTCGGGCTGCTCCCTTTCATCTGAAACACCTTTGATAATTTTATTTTTTATTTTTTATTATTTTTGGCATTCATGCCAGATCACTCACATTTATACTCCAAACCCATACATTGAGGTAGGAAATTATTTCTAACTCTCTGATTCTTAAAGTGGTTAGTTTATTTTCCCCCTGGAATGGGCATTAAGATTTTGTCATTTCCTCATGTATTTATAAACTGGAAACGTAGACTCTGCTCAAATAAAGATGTCCCACTGGGTTTACCATGCTAGGGGACAGGAAAATGAAAAGACGTTCCGTGGCCAAAGGAGGAAACCCTTCTCATATCACACCGAGACTTTTCCTCCTCCTGCTGGATTTCACACTCACAATCAATAACCACGCGCCACATGGGCAGCTGCATGGCACCCTGGGGTCAACTTTACCAGCACATGTTTGCTAAGCAGTTATGGTCTTACCTGCTACCTTAAAGAGACAGAGCCATAATCTCCCAGCATTTGTCTTCTAAGCTCTTCTCCTGAATTAGGAAAGCCAGGTTGTTGTTGAGGGTTGTTTGATTTTTGGATGTGATCTAGAGGTGGGCTCTTCAATGGTCAAGGAAAGCCATGCCAGGAAGTTTGGACATTATGCCAACCACAATGCCAAACCACTAAAGGATTTAAGTTAAACAAGAGAATAAGAAGAAGAAGTGGGGGAGGGAGAAGGGGGAGGAGGAGGAGGAGCAGAAGTAGTGATGATCAGATTTACATTCAAAAAGTAACGCTTTCAAGAATAATAAAGGCAGGCCTAAGATTTGGAGTCCGCATGTCAGGCTAGAAAAGAGTTCCTCTGCTCTAGATTGAATGCGGTGGGGATGGAGAGAATGGGCCAGATGTGGGAGACTTAGGACATGGGAAGTGAGTGAGTTAGCATGGCCATCAGAAGGGAGTAAGAAAGGAATCAAAGAGTACCTCTTTGTTTCTGGATTGGGTCGGGGTAGATGATGGTGCCAGTTACGGGTAAGAAACAATAAGCAGGTTAGGTGTGGGCAAAGAAAGAGAGGTGAGGAATTCAACTTTGGATTTGTTGATTTTTTGTTGTTGTTTGTTTTTGTTTTTAAAGATTTTATTTATTTATTTGACAGACAGAGATCACAAGTAGGCAGAGAGGCAGGCAGAGAGAGAGAGAAAGGGAAGCAGGCTCCCTGCTGAGCAGAGAGCCCAATGCAGGGCTAGATCCCAGGACCCTGAGGCCATGACCTGAGCCAAAGGCAGAGGCTTAACCCACCGAGCCACCCAGGTGCTCCTGGACTTGTTGATTTTGAAATGCCTGCAAATCATTCAAGAAAAAATGTCCTGGGGCGCCTGTGTGGCTCAGTGGGTTAAAGCCTCTGCCTTTGGCTCAGGTCATGATCTCAGGGTCCTGGAATCAAGCCTCGCATGGGGCTCTCTGCTCAGCGGGGAGCCTGCTTCCTCCTCTCTCTCTGCCTGCCTCTCTGCCTACTTGTGATCTCTGTCTGTCAAATAAATAAAT
>NC_081564.1:74341409-74349192 GCF_022355385.1 Mustela nigripes
GAAATCTTAAAAAAGAAAAAAGAAAAGAAAAAACGTCCTGCAGATAATTTCAAATACAAAGCCAGGAGCTTGGGGAAGAAGTAGAAACATCGGTCTATCCCCATCAGTATGTAGATAATTAAAAATTACCCTGGGATTGGGATAATGAAAAAATTAGGTACAGGACAAACTCTAATATATTAAAAAAAATTTTTTTTAAGAGAGAGAGTGAGAGAGGAGGGAAGGATAGAGGGAAAGAGAGAGCATCTTAAGAAGGCTCCACACCCCGCATGGAGCCCGACACAGGGCTCAATCTCACGACTCTGAGATGACCTGAGCCAAAATCGAGAGTCAGACTCAACTGACTGGGCCCCACCTAATATAGGATTTTAATTTTTTCCTTAAGTAAACTCCACAGCACACATGGGGCTCAAATTCACTACCCTGAGATCAAGAGTCACAGGCTCTACTGGCTGAGCCAGCCAGACATTCCAGAACCCTAATATTTAAGACACAGATTAACAAAGAGGAGACTAACAAGAAGTCACCAGGGATTAGAAAGGAAATAAAATGTGTGTTGTAGCCTGGATGAGCCCTAAGGACAATTATGACGAGTGAAGTGAACCGGTCACCACAGGAAAAACATTGCATGATCTGGCTTGTTTGAGGTACCCAGAGCAGTCAAATTCTCAATTCCCTGGAGCAAGGGCAGAAATTAGAACAGTGGTGTCAAGGATGAGGGGAAAAGAGATATGGGGAGCTAGTATTAAATGGGTATAAAATTCCAGCTGTGCAAGATGGAAAGAATTTTGGAGATGGACAGTGATACCAGTGGCTCAACAATGTGAAGGTACTTAATGCCATGGAACCATAGGTTTAAAAGTGGCTGAGATAGTACATGCTATGTTACATGTATTTTGCCACAATTTTTAAAGTGTGCCGGAGAAGCCAGGAGAACAGAGCATCTGGAGAGAAAGGGTGTAGTCAACAGGCATGTCAAGAGGCCAAGCATGATTGGGACTGAAAGATGTTAAGTCAAGCAGCATAATGACCACTGACATTCTTTTAAAAAGTAGTTTTACAAGTATCATGGGGATAGAAGTCAGAGTTCTGTGGGTTAAAGAATGAAGGGGGGCACCTGGCTGGCTCAGTCGCTAGAGCACACAACTCTTGATCTCGGGGTTCAAGCCTTACATTGGGGGCAGAGCCCACTTAGAAAAGAATGGAGGGCTTCCAGGTAAGACTGCATTGTAATTTTAAAAGGTAAGGTGCCCCCTTTTTGCTGCAACATACAATAAGTAAGATATAAATACATGTAAAAATATAAAAACAGATGTCAAAGAAAAGTCAGAACTGGATAGAATTTAAGGCGGTGAAAACAGATTTTATTCATAAAGCTATTGCGATAGGGGAAGAGATTCTAGTATAGAATTGGGCTTAATTCTGGAAATAGCTAGAAGCTGTGAGGAATTACAACCAAGGAACAAATTTTGGGGAGGGGGCATTGGTGATGGACAATGACTATGAGGAGACACCACACCTGGAGGAATTATGGTTGAACCCACCTAAAAGAGTGTTGCTCAAGGCAACCCAGGGTGATCTGACATCACCTTGGGGTAGGGAATTCTTACTAAACTGAGAGGCTTTTTTTTTTTTTTCCCCAAAAATTTTCTAAGTGACCACTACACCTGGTGTGAGGCTCAAACCCATAACCCCAAGATCAAGATCACATGCTCTACTAACTGAGCCAGCCCTGTGCCCCTAAACTGAGGATTCTTGCTCAGACTGGATCCCACAAGGAAGCACAGACAGGCCTTGTTAGAAAGAAAGTTGAGGGCATTGGCTAAAGTATGGTCAAGCAAGAACTCTTTGTCGCAGTCCAAAAAGAGAACACAAACACTTTTCTGCTGGAACAAAGCCAAGCTACCAAAGACCTGGTGACTGATCTTAAATGTTCTCAACATCATATGGAACAGTATTTCCATGTTGCTATAGGGAAGGCAAAAAAAAAATTCTTTCTCTACTCTTTTTGGTTCAGTGGGTGGAGTCCATGAATCAAACTGGGGAGAAAAAAAAAAAGATTAACAGGAGAAAAAAAAATAGATTTAGTTCTTTACCTATAAGGGGAGTTCACAAAGAAATGACTCAAGGGGTGCTGGGTGCTGGCTCAGTGGGTTAAGCTGCTGCCTTTGGCTCAGGTCATGATCTCAGGGTCCTAGGATCGAGCCCTGCATCAGGCTCTCTGCTGAGTGGGGAGCCTACTTCCCCCGCTCTCTCTGCTTGCCTCTCTGCCTACTTGTGATCTCTATCAAATAAATAAATAAATGAAATCTTTTTTAAAAAGAAAGTCCTTAAAAGAAAAAAAGAAAAGAGAAATGTGACTCAAGAAGGAAGTTAGATAAGCCAAAGGGAAACACAGAAAGAGAGAGACAAACTGAGAAACAGACTTTGAACTCTAGAGAACAGATGGATGGTTGCAAGAGGGGAGCGGGTGAGAAGTGGGGGAAACAGGTGATGGGGACAAAGAGTGCACTTGTCGTGTTGAGAACCAGGTGACATATGGAAGTGTAGGCACGGGGCACCTGGGTGGCTCAGTGGGTTAAAGCCTCTGCCTTCAGCTCAGTCATGATCTCAGGGTCCTGGGATTGAGCCCCGCATCGGGCTCTCTGCTCAGCAGGGAGCCTGCTTCCCTTCCTCTCTCTCTCTTGCCTGCCTCTCTGCCTACTTGTGATCTGTCTGTCAAATAAATAAATAAATAAATAATTTTTTTAAAAAGGAAGTGTTGGCTCACTGTACTATACACCTGAAACTAATATGACATTGTATATTAACTGGAATTTAAAGAAAAACTTAAAGAAGAGAGGGTTAGTCTGGAGTATCCAGCGTAACCCCAGGTTTCCTTTACATGTGGAGGAAGTGGAAGACCCTACGTCAAGGTCAGGTGGGAAAGACTCGGCGGCCCTGCTGGCTTTGAAGGTGGGGAAGAGGCCACAGCGCAGGCCTCCTCTGCAAAGTGGAAACCGCAGCAAATGGATTCTCCCTGGGAGCCTCCAGCAGGAACGGGGCTCAGCCAAAACCCAGACGGTAGCCAGCGAACTCCACGCCAGCCTTTTGACCTCTAGCACTGTGAGATAATGTGTGTGTTTTTAAGGCAAAAAAAAAATAAAAATAAAAATAAAGAAGAAGGAAGACAGAATTCAGGGATTATAAACCATTTTATTTTTGTTTCTTAAAAAGATTTTATTTATTTATTTGACAGAGAGAAAGATCACAAGTAGGCAGAGAGGCAGGCAGAGAGAGAGAGGAGGAAGCAGGCTCCCTGATGAGCAAAGAACCCGATGTGGGGCTCGATCCCAGGACCCTGAGATCATGACCTGAGCAGAAGGCAGAGGCTTTAACCCACTGAGCCACCCAGGCGCCCCGATATTTTCAGTTGTTAACAGATCTCTTGAAATTAGTCTGCACGCATTACTATTTCTTTTTCAAGACTTACTTATTTTTAAAAAAAGATTTTACTTATAGTAAAAAATATTTACTTTATTTACTTATAAAAAGATATTTACTTATTTTTAAAAAGAGTTTTCTTTATTTGAGAGAGAGCACACAAGCTGGGGGGAGGGGCAGAGGGAGACACAGACTCCCCACTGACCAGGGAGCCTGACGCAGGGCTTGATCCCAGGACTCTGAGATCGTGACCTGAGCTGAGGGCAGACGCTTTACTGACTGAGACACCCAGGTGCCCTGTAAGATTTTATTTTTAAGTAATCTCTGCACCCAACATGGGGCTCAAATTTACAACCCTGAGATCAAGAGTCACATGTTCATGGTGTCTGGGTGGCTCAGTCTGTTAAACGTCTGCCTTTGGCTCAGGTCATGATCTCAGGGTCCTGGGATTAAGAACCCTGCATTGGGCTCCCTGCTCAGCGGGGAGTCTGCTTCTCCCTTTCCCTCTGTGCTTTCTCTCCCTCTCTCGCTTTCTCTCAAACAAAAATAAAATCTATATATAAAAAAAAAAAAGTCACATGCTGTACTGATGGAGCCAGCCAGGAGCCCTGCTCGTTACTATTTTAAAAAGTCATGGAAGTTATTAAATTTGCTACTAGATTTTGTTATTTAAGCATATAACTCTAACAAATACAATAACACATATAACTACATGACAAATTTATTTCTTAATGTTTTTTTAATTATATTTCAGCAGAGCTGTTTTTATAATCTGTTAACTGAAGGAGAGCCAACTGGGAAGTAGCTTAGTAAATGCTTTACTTACTTAGCACTTACGGTCCGGAGACTGTCTTTCAAGTTACTCTGAAGAACTGTTCCAAAGCCTGTGAGTTCCAGGGGATTCTATATGCAAAAAGGGGGAAGGAGGTGTACTAGTTTGCAAGCAATTCTCCAAACACTCATGGGTCACCAGGTATAATTTGTTTTGTTGTAAAGACTAAGGATTGGAGCGCCTGGGTGGCTCAGTGGGTTAAAGCCTCTGCCTTCGGCTCAGGTCATGATCTCAGGGTCCTGGGATCAAGTCCCTTATTGGGCTCTCTGCTGAGCAGGGAGCCTGCTTCCCCCTCTCTCTCTCTTTCTGCCTGCCTCTCCGTCTACTTGTGATCTCTCTCTGTCAAATAAATAAAAAAAAAAAAAAAAAAAAAAAAAAAGACCAAGGTTTACTGCTTTTCACACAGACACACGGAATACCCTTAAGTCATCATAATACATTATGTTTCTATCATAATGATTATATTGTCTGCGTGCCTCTGTTTCCCTGGTTTTCTGGTTCTTGTGTATGGCTTCTCCTTGAAGTCACTTGAGAGGGCCCCAGAAGGCTAACAACAGTTGCCGATTTTTTTTTTTTAAGATTTTATTTGTTTATTTGACAGAGAGATCACAAGAAGGCAGAGAGAGTCAGGCCAGGTGAGGGATGCCGGGGGAGGGGGGGTGCGGGGAGCAAGCTCCCTGTGGAGCAGAGAGCCTGGTGCGATGTGGGGCTTGATCCCAGGATCCTGAGATCATGACCTGAGCCTAAGGCAGAGGCTTAACCCACTGAACCACCCAGGAGCCCCTCAGTTGTTGATTTTAATGCACTACAGTTTTAGGACATGAACTCGATGCATTCAAGGCACAGAATGCATACGTATATCTTGCATTTCAAAGCGTTATTGTGAAAAGGGGTTCATAATATAAAAGATAAGAACCTTTAATTTGGAAAATGAGAGTTTCATAAAGAAAGATATCAAGGGAAAATTAACTAAAGAAATGAAAACAAGAATAGGATTCCCGGACCTGAAGGACATGAATTTCCAGATTGAGTGGAGAGTCTGTGTGCTTAGACCAATAAATGAGGATCCATGTCAAGATCTAGGATCATGAACTTGAAGAACTTATGTGAAGAAGACCCCACCCGCCGAATCTTCCAAAGAAACAAAAGAACTTATGAAGATTTGGGCATCGGGCAGCTTATCTGAAACACCGGAAGCCAGAAGACAATGGAGAAAAGTCTTCAAAATTTTGAAGGAAAATTATCTCCAGCCCAGAATTTTAGATGCAACCAAATTATCCATCTTAATAGATATGAGTGCACACAGAAGCTTCTGCTCCAGCAAAATGAAGGAAGAAATCACAAAAAGTACGAGACAGGGATTCAGCTAACTGGTAATCCAACACAGGGGAGAAGTGAAATTCCCAAAATTACAGCACAGGGTAGTCCCAGATTAATATCTCTCCAGCAGTTCTACAGAGCAGGCAAGAGGAGAAAGGGATTCCCCAAGAACAAATGCAAATGATCGCGTATTTGATGTTTCAACATATTGGAAGATTTCATCTCCTGCAGAGATTGGAAGATAAATCAATGATAGCTACTTTTAGACACATCCACTCGTATCTGAAACTTGGTTTGTGGCGGAGGTAAAATTACAAACCTCTAGAGAATGTATGGCTTATTCGATAAACAGCCCTGGGAGAATTAGTTATCTGCATAGAAAAGCAAATTGGATCCCTATCACAGAGAGAAACCAATTCCAGGTATCTTACGAGCCTAAATCTGAAAAGTGAAATCAGGGTGCCTGGGTGGCTCAGTGGGTTAAAGCCTCTGCCTTCGGCTCAGGTCATGATCCCAGGGTCCTGGGATCGAGGCCCGCATCGGGCTCTCTGCTCAGCTGGGAGCCTGCTTCCTCCTCTCTCTCTGCCTGCTTCTCTGCCTACTTGTGATCTTTGTCTGTCAAATAAATAAATAAAATCTTAAAAAAAAAAAAATTAAAAGTGAAATCATAGATGAGTAGAAAATATCTTACCTATAGAGGAACACACAAATCTCAACAGAAGTTACAGGTACTTGAGTAATAATTATATTATTATATATATATATTTTATATATATAATAAATTATTATTCAATATTACTCAAAGTTATTACTCAATAAATTATTACTCAAATTTGAGTAATAAATTTATAATTTTAAATTTCTTTTAATTAGGGATACCATACATAAGTAGAAAAGACAAGGCCCTCTGGAGGAAGCCACTTGTAATTCATTAAGTGACAAAGGATTCATACCCAGTGTATTTCAATAACTTTTACAAAAAAATAAGATAACTTTCATTGGAAAGGAGACAAAAGAACAAGCAGGTCATGCCAGAAGTGGGAGACGGGAATAGTGAATAGCATATGAAATGATGCTTACCCTTGTATTAGTCAACAGGGAAATGCCAGTTAATCCCAATAATCTACCATTTCATACTTTTAAAAAAAAAAGATTTTATTTATTTATTTGAGAGAGAGAGTGTGAGTGAGAGAGAAGAGGAGCAGGGGCAGAGGGAGAGAGAGAAGCAGACCCCCCTTTGAGCAGGGAGCCTGACACAGGGCTCCATCCCAGGACCCTGGAATCATGACCTCAGCCAAAGGCAGGTGCTTAACCGACTGAGCCACGCAGGCACCCCTACCACTTGAGGAAGAGTCTCAATTTTCTTATTCTTGTTCTTTTTTTTTAAAGATTTTATTTATTTATTTGACAGAGATCACAAGTAGGCAGAGAAGCAGGCAGAGAGAGAGAGAGGAGGAAGCAGGCTCCCTGCTGAGCAGAGAGCCTGATGTGGGGCGCCATCCCAGGACCCTGGGATCATGACCTGAGCCGAAGGCAGAGGCTTCAACCCATTGAGTCACCCAGGTGCCCCTCAATTTTCTTCTGATACCCATTTCCTCCCGTGTCTCAGGTAAATCCTGGTTTAAAGCCATCACAGCTAACAAGGCCACAAGGCAGTATCTACTGTGCAGTTGTGAGAAAGGATTATTCACTCTAAAAAGAAAAGACACGTAGGGAAGTAAGAATCTTGGATATTTTGGGGTCTCCCGGTGATGCCTGGAGCTATGGCAGCCACCTTGTGAGCGTGAATAGAGTGAGGTTGAAAGGAAGACACTGAGTGGCACACAGGAGAAACATGGAAGAAACCTGGTCCTTGATGAATTGTTGGATTAACCAACCCTCGTAATGCCAAACCAGATTTTGTAGATCTGTGGAGGGCAGGGAGGCATAGAATAACACATTCCCTCATTGTTGCAGACGTTTTGAATTTGGTTTTCTAACAGTGGCAGCTTAAATCATCCTAAGTGTCTCTGACACTAAACTGCAAATTACTCAAAAGAAGGGACGTGTCTTTTTCACTTTTATCCTCAGTACTAAAAACTGCTAAACAGAGGCTCAAAAATTACTTAGTAAATAAATGAGAGACTATCCAGTCAGGATGGCTCTAGACAGACTATCCAGTCAGGATGGCTCTAGACAGACTATCCAGTCAGGATGGCTCTAGACAGA
>NC_081564.1:74349202-74405702 GCF_022355385.1 Mustela nigripes
ATGGTAAAGGAAATGGAAGGCTTTTTTTTCTAGTCCTCTTTCTTGGTCCACTTTCCTATCACTTCCCACTCACATATTCCCACCACACCCACAACGCCCTCGCAAGTTCTGATACAAAGTGACAGGTGATAGAATTTCTCTCCCCTTCTCCAAGCCCTTTATCAAAAACACCTCTTAAATTGTCATTCCCTCCAGAGTCTCACACACTGCAAATGTTAATATTATTAACCAATTGCACCAAAATATTTAGTTCCTTAATTTAGCTTCCTGCCCAGATCACATCTCCATTTTTATAGCCATCTGGGAATGCTTAACCAAAGAAGTCTCTTTTAGGGTTCCCAGACCAAATTCCAACATGGCAGGGGAGAAGTTTCCACCCTGCAAGTCACCAAGCAATTTCCTCAGACGTCCTGCTGGTGTCCAAGAATTCAAGTCAAATCTGACACCGTCTACCCAGAAAAAGCATCAGATCCCACAAGTTAAGGATTCAGTCCCACCAGACTGCCCCCAGGCCACTACAGATGCCAGTTGCAAGCCCCAGGATGTTACCTGCGCTTCCGACCAACTGGCTTCAGATCGGCTACTCTGATGACCTCTTCTTAGGTGGTATTAGTTTGCTAGAGCGTCTGGCCGAACTCAGGGAAACACATTTACCTGTTCTTGAAGGATTCGATAAAGGATTCGATTCAATGGCCAGGTGGAGAGAGATAGAGCAAGGTCCCGAATAGAAGAGCTTCTGTCCTCATATCCTCATAGGGCTTTGGGCCAGCTTGGTGACACGTGGAAGTCTTCGGGCTCTAAGAAAGGAAGAGCCCAGAAAATGAAAAAGCTCTCCTTTGCGGCTTTATTACATAGTCGTGATTGATTAAGTCGTGGGCATTGCCTGATTCAACCTCCAGCCCGTCTCCCCTTCCTGGCGGACTAGGGGTAGACTTGAACCCTCCACTCATGGTTGGCCCTCCTGGCAACCAGCCCCTGCCCTTGAGTGGAGTCCAAAAGTCACCTTTATAATAACGAGGCACCATCCCACTTCTCCATTAGAAGCGTGTTCCAGGAACTGTGGATGAAGACCAAATACACCTGAATGACCAAATAGGTATTTCTCACAAAAGATTATATCAAAAAGCCAATGGTAGGAAGATGGAGCCCAAGGGCAATGTTGGTAAGATACTGGAGGTGTCGGGGTGTTTTTCCAGCACCTCTTGGCACCTTCCGCACACACGGCCGTGCCTCCTGCTCACCAGCTTCCCTGTTAAGCCCGCCCCATACAGGCCAGCGGAGGCTCACGACCAGCGGGAGTAACACAGGCATCTCCACTAGAAGCCTCACGAGAAATGAGACCAGCCGACCTCACGCCCCAGGTGGAACATCACCAGCCTGTTTCTTCTCAGGGGCGAGATAAGTGTGAAATTAATTATTCATCTAATTTGGGCCAGCCCTTGAACCATGGCTGACCAGTTGGCCAACTCCAGGTGGCACCATTTGCAAAAGTTTTATTCACAAGGGAGCTTGTCGCACAAACCGGTGTGAAGAGTGCCCCCTGGAGTTGTGTGACGATGTGCTCCTACTCCGAACTCAGCAAACAATTAAATAGACATGGTGGCCTAGAGATGGTCTCTCTTCATTCGGTGATGGGAGAACCCTCCGGAAGCTTCCAGGGCTGCCTCTTGCCGGCAGTCCTTTTGGGGTGAGGCAGGAGGAGAGCAATGGAAGCCCTGCAGAGTGGAGACCGATACCAGGAGACAGCCCTCCATGGCCATGGTCTCAGCCCGGGCTGCATACTGGAATCATCTGGGAAGCCGCAAAAACAGATGTTTGCATCTGAAGTAACTGGTCTGGGGTGTAGCGGGGACACCTGAGATATGAAAATGTCTCCAAGGGAGCCCGTGAGCCGCCAGGTGGTGAGCCATGCTCCAAATCTATTTCAGCGGGCAACCCCACCCCAACCCCCGAACCGGTACTGGTGCCCCAAACCCGACCCTGTACCAGAAGTGTTTTCTCTTTCCCATAGCCCATGAGTTAATCTACATAACATGCCTGCAGGGCAGGTCAATGCTGCTAGCCTTTTTTTTTTTTTTTTTTTTTTTTTTTAAGTAGACTCCGTAACCAATGTGGGGCTTGAACTTAACCCTGAGATCAAGAGAGTCACGTGCTCTCCTGACTGCGCCCGCCCGGTGACCCACTGTTTGCCCATTTCTGATAGGAAGAAACAAAACTCTGAGAACACAGGTATCTAAGTTAGGGATTTACAAAATGCCTTTCCTTCTATGAGATCTTTTAGATTGTGAAAGTGAAGATGTGCTTTCTGCCTGTTCCTTGAGGGCAGGAAGATAAGGATTTGAGTCCAGCACAGAAGGATAAGGTGAATATGGGAATGGCATTGACAGTTGGACCTGTTAGGTGTGGTAATGTGTCATCGTAGGGAAGGCCGGGTCTTACTCTATAGGCGCTTGTATTTCAGTTCAAGATACTCGTATTAGAGGAAGAGAACTGACCAAGTAATTTCATGAATTCTTTCCAAATCTTTGACACCTACAGTTTCTATGGCTCTCTGTGTTTCTCTCCATAACACATTTTGTGTGTGGGCGTCTACACTTATCTGTTTGTATACGCATGGGTCTGGGCTTGTGTGAATGCTCTTTTTTTTTTTTTAATTTTTTTAAAGATTTATTTATTTGACAGAGAGAGGTCACACGTAGGCAGAGAGGCAGGCAGAGAGAGAGGAGGAAGCAGGCTCTCTGCTGAGGGGAGAGCCCAACGCAGGGCTCGATCCCAGGACTCTGAGACCATGACCTGAGCCAAAGGCAGAGGCTTAACCCACTGAGCCACCCAGGTGCCCCTGTGTGAATGCTCTTTTAACATAGCGTTTTCAACCTCCCATACTTATCCCGGGATCATGCCTTGTACATCACTGGATGCCAAATCACTCTCTCTCTCTCTCTTTTTTCTTTTTAAAGATTTATTTATTGAGAGAGAGAGAGAGAGAGGAGGTGGGAGAAGGTCAGAAGGAGAGGAGATACAGGTCACACATGTGCAGTAGAAAAAGCCCTGGCACTTGGGGCTTGATCTTACAACCTGGAGATCATGACCTGAGCCCAAACCAAGACTTGGATGCTCAACCGACTGAGCCCCCCAGGCTCCCCAAACCTCTTTTGTTTTAGAGAAGATTAACAAAATCTTGATAATTTCGATTATGAGTTGGAAATGTTTGTGATAACAAAGGCCGTCAACAAGAACACTCAGGTGGTTCAATGAACACAAGCACGTTAACTTTTTATTTGGAAATAACTTTAAAAATTCAGAGTTTCCTGGTACATCCTATGCTGAGATTCACTGTTATAAACATTCTCCCCTGTGTGCTTTTTCATTTGTTCTGCTCGAGCGCTCTCTCTCTCTCTCTACACACGCACACACACACACACACACACGCACACACACGCACGCACGCACGCACGCACGCACGCACACAATCTTTTTCTGAAGGGTTTGAGAGCAAGTTCCATGTCGTGACCTTAACCCCTGAATACATCAGTGCGGATCTCCTGAGGATAGCGCTCTTCCATTATGTAATCATACTGCAGTTATCAGCTTGATAAATACATTTCCATTGACTCAAGACTCTACCATCGGGGCTCCAGTTTGTCAGTTAACCTAATAACACCCCTAATAGGCCCCATACTGCAGGATCCCATCTAGGGTCAATTATTACATTTAGTGTTTCTGTCTCTCAGCACCTCTAGTCTGGAGCAGTTCCTCTTTCTTTCTGGATGGTATCATTACCATCTGTAAAGAGCACAGTTAGCCTCTGCCCCGGCTTTTTCTGATAGGCCATTCCACATTTGGGGTTTGTTTGATGTCTCTTGGGAATGAGATTGAGGTTACGGATCCTTGTCCAGAACCCCACCCAGATGATGCTGTGTCCTCAGGGCACCACACTTGTGATGCAGTTTTGGAAGGATGGTGAGGTCCAGAGCTGACAACCAAGAAAACTCTTGAGACATCTTTGGTGCAAAATTTCTGGCTTTATTAAAGCACAAGGATGGATCCTTGGTTGGAAAGAGCTGCTGCCCTGAGGTGGTGGGGAGTGGCTGATTCTACACTTGGGGGTTGGGGAAGGTAAGGGCTAAGGGAGGGGCCACGAGGACTTTGATATGGGAAAGAAGACCCTGCGGATCCTGAGGCCTCGCTACTGTCAAGCTAAGGTTGTTTTTCCCTCTAGCAAAGCATTAACATTCAGACAGTTGGGAGTTTCCTGGAGGAATGTCACTCACAGCCCACCCAGGAGTGTCTGTTGGGGGGTGGGGAGGGGAGGGAAGAAGGAGGCGGGGGATGGGGGGGGTGGGGGCGTGGGGAGTGGGGAGGTGCTTTGCAGGGTGTCAGCATCAGCTGTGTCCTCAGCCGGCCTTCTGCTCCCTCATCACTCGGAGGTACAAGGCGCCCCTGTTACTTCGTGATGTTAATTTTGATCTCTCAGTCTAGGCATTGCCTGATGTTTCCACTGAATCATAACTTTTAACTTCCTCCCTTGTAACCGTGACAGCTTCTCTGGGAAGATACTTTATGACAATATATATTCTCTGCGCCTCATCAAAACCCCGCCCTAGATTTAGCATCTATTCAGGAGTCTGGCCTTTCCCAGTCTTTACCTTGGTGCTTGCTCCTACGGATTTTTGGAGACCATGGTCAACCCAGCACTCCCTCATCACCAGTTGGTCTATAGCCCTGCTCTTCTCACTCCGTCCCTCCCTCCCTTCCCTAGATGCACGAATTCCTATTTTTTTTTTCCCCAATGGTTTATAAATTGTTACTGTGCTTAATCATTGTTGAGCTCAGATTGGGAGACTCTTCAAGGTGGTTCCTGTATCGTCATGATATGCCCACCATTGTACAATAAGGCACTTTCTTACTTTCTGGCATAAAGGACTGTTCCAGACCACTACTTATGTGGGAAACAAGGCAGAAGAACCGTTATTAAACTTCCTTACTACGTACAGCCCACTGACAAGTCCTTGAAACCTGGAGAGTGACCTTCCTCTAGGAGCTCAGCTCCTTGATGTTGACACTTTGCTAAAGGCTATCTTAGCTCGACCCCCAGGATCCTGCAAGTCTCCTTTAACATCTAAAAATTCCTTTGGAATGTTTCTTTATCTCTGCCTCACGCCCCAAGATACATGTTAGCAATCATCCCTCAAGCACGTGACCCACTGATACACAGCTGCAGGGTCACATGACTAAGGTTTTATTAGACAATTTTCAGTGAATTCTGAGCCCTTCTATCAAGTTATCAAACCTCAGGGTGATTGTGGGATCCTCCTAAACTTGCAACTGAAGACTGAAGAGAGAAGCAGACTCCCCACTGAGCAGAGCGCCAGGCATGGGGACCCATGGCAGGACCCTGAGATCACAACCCGAGCAGAAGGCAGACCCTTAGCGGACTGAGCAGCCCAGGCGCCCCTCATGGTTACAGTTTATTCCAAGGAAAGGATACAAACTAAAGTCAGTGAAGGGGAGACGCGTAGGAGAGAGCCCGGGAGGGGTCCAAACATGGAACTTTGGTCATTTTCTCCCTGCGGGGTCTTGGTCAACGTGACTTCCTCTGGCCATGGTGTCTGAACGCACCTCTAGAGATTGCCAACCAGCGAAGCTCACCTGAGCCTTTGGTGTGGGGAATTTGTGTTCCTGCGCAATCACACACTGCCCGCCTGCTGACCTTCAGTCTCTAGCCCTTCCCAGAGACTGGGTTAAAACTTAAGTCTCTAGTTCCTCTAGAGGTCAGAACTGATAAGGCATGGCCCAAAGCCCCATTCATAGATCCCATTGTTAGATTGTCCCACAGCCAAGGCTCCCAGGTAAACAAACAGGAGATCATCTCCCGGTAGCTCAAGGCTCTTCTCAATTCACCCGTGAGCCCTTCAGGGATCCTACCCGCCCGCGCCCCCCCCCCCCCCATCCTGTTACTGGTGTGTGCAAGGTAGGGGCATAGTCAACATGGAAAGAGAACAAACTCCAGGAATGCCTGAGGAGTTCAAGAGATGACACAACAGGAAGACACATTCCTCTACATTCTATCAAATTCAGAATGTGAAATTTAACATGCCCAGAAAACATGAAATAGGTCGTAGCTCCCTACATGCTTCGTGCAGTGTGGACTTGAGCAAGAGAGCACAGCAAGCACCTTGGACCGAATCACGGGGAGTCAGCGTTCGCGGGCTTGCTCAAGGGATGAGGCAGCATCACCAGCAAATGGTACCGGAGAGATACAGACGCAAAAAACCCCTACATTGTTACAGTAATAGCAGGTTCCAAAGAGCTGTGGCTCTGGCAGTTAACAGTGTTACCTTTTACCTTGTAGTGAGACCCAGGAGTTTAGCCAATGAGAGTGCTTTGGGCAAATAGAAAGCGATGGCACCCAGGTCCTAGAAAGGATTTTTGTGTGCACTTTGATCAATCGCACAAAGGTGATTACTTCTCTTCTCTTCTCTTCTTTCAGTCAGTCTAAATCTTCAGGGATAAATCACCATAACTTAGGTGATCTCGTGAATTTTGTAACACATTTGTTAACCAAAATGTTAAAGAGACAGCCCACAGAAATGACTGGCCTGATGTTGGATATACTTGGGGCAGCCGGGGTCCTGGCCATCTTGCACCTGCTCTGGTCCAGTCCTGGAATCAGTCTTTTGTCCATGGAACCCGGACAAAATGGCTGTCAGAGACCAAGGTCTCTGTATTAATTCCATGAGCTCGAGAAACACAAAACTTTGAACTTGGGAGGGAGAGTTAACACTTTCTGGTCTTTTATCAGAATCGTCACCTGTAGGGAATAATGCCATTTATTTGGGGCAGTCCAGCATCTGTCCCTTTCTCCCTCCCATCTTCCGTGGGGTGTCTCTGTTGGGCATAGTTGGTTTATCACTAACGGAAAGGGCCATTAGCTCCTCCTTATCCCCCCGAGAACCACATGACTAAGCCTCTCTCACTTGGATGCTTTCCCCTGTGAGTTTAAATCTTGAGCAAGTATCACAGGAACATAGACTGTTGGAGGTGGTCCCAGTGGCAAGAGGGGGTAGTGGAACTTCTCACGTTCTGTTAGTCGATCCCTCCTGAATCCCCTGGTTGGTTTTGTTGTTGCTGTTGTTTTGTTTTGCTTCCATTTCCCAAGACAAAGTTCATCATCCACCTGTTGATTTTCTGGACTCTTCTGAGCCTTCTTGCAATAAACACTCTTTTTTTGCTTTTTTGCATAATATAGTCAGTATTGATTTTGTTCCTTAAAACAACGACTCTTCACTGAATTAGCGTACTATTTATTTCTGTTTTTTTTTTTTTTTAAATTGTTGTTTGGTATCAAGAGGATTTTGATTCCGTTAAGTTTTGCAAATGGTAGTAATTTAACAGCTTGTCTTGCAATCTCAGGATACACAGAAGTAAAGTCTTCCAAAAGCTTGAGCGCAGAGTTATAGGAAATTTCCATTTCAACATGGAAGCATGTAGCATATCTAAGAACAGTTCTTAATCCTTAGTGGGTGATTGTTTAATTTTGAAAGTGTTAATGAACAGCTTTCTCAACCACTTACAATTTTTGCTGTTCATAAAAAATACTTTCTAAATATATCTTATAACATGAAATGTTCAATGATATACGTGAAAAAGAAACTCAAAAATCTCAGGGCTTTCTCTTGACCCTTAAAAGTTCTAAAACAACTAAATTTGTTTTGTCTTTGTATATGAGAGATAATCTTTGTTTCACTTTCATCCTTGGTGCATTATTTACATTTGTAAGCGTATAAGAAAGAGATGGAGGTCAGCACAAAACGGTTCAGCCTTTTGGCACAGTTAACACATTGGCAGCCTCCCTTATGTTTAAATCTGTGTCTGTCACATTGGAGTATATGCAAATGTGTGCTGATACACTTCCAAAAAAATAGAAAAAAATCCATTGTGAAAAATGAAATTTGGATGTAGGCTTCTATGTGGAATCCTAAAAATCCTGCTGGAAACAACAGGTTTGCTGGGAATATTCACCCTGTTCTGTTTTATTATTTTTAATTGTACATTTCTAGGCTTGTCCTCCGTCCTTCCTGACATCTTCCCTATGCCCAGCTCAAAAGAAATATCTCCCTTCCTGGGGCACCTGGGTGGTACATTCAGTTAAGCATCTGACTCTTGGTTTCAGCTCAGGTCACGATCCCAGGGTTGTGAGATCGAGTCCCGCATCGGGCTCCACTGTCAGTGTGGAGTCTGCTAATGAACGCTTCTCTCTCTTTCCTCTGCCCCTGCATACTCTCTCGCGCGCTCTCTCTAATATAAAGAACTATATCTTGAAAAGAAAAGAAATATCTCTCTTTCATGTGCTTAAAGCAATTATTTCCTTTCTATAGAAAGAAGAGGCAAGATATAGCCTTCCCTGAGTGCTCACCGTTTGGGCTCAGGATGTATTTATTTAATTTTTTTTTATATATATAATGCCTTGTTTTCTCAAATGTATTTTAAACTCCTTAAAGCCATGAGCCAGTTCTTGCACAGACAAGTGTCACGTGATCAGTGCAAAATTCCACTTTTGCCCTGCGGACCCATTTTCACCTACTGAATGGAGTGTTTCCCAGTCATGTCGCCTGACACCTTTGCAATGTTGACTCATCTTCGTGCCACAGGTGCTATTTTTACTAGACATTTTTCTGCGAATTACTCACTTTCCAAATCGAAAGTAACTTATTTTATTTTATTTTTTTTTAAAAGCTTTTATTTATTTACTGGAAAGAGAGAGAAAGAGAGAATGAGCAGAAAGAGAGAAAGACGAAAGAGAAAAAGAAGCAGACTCCCTGCTGAGCAGGGAGCCAGGCTGGATCCCCAGGTCTGGGGATCATGACCTGAGCCAAAGGCAGGCACTTACGCAGGTGAGAAACCCAGGCACTTCCCCCAACCTTAACTTGTTTGAAAGGAAGCTTTTCTTTAAAATAAGGAAAGCTGGTTGGCTCAGGCAGAGCATGTGACTCTTGATCTCAGGGTTGTAAGTTCAAGCCCCACGTTAGGTATAGAGATTACTTAAAAATCAACTCTTTAAGGGGCATTGGGGTGGTTCACTTGGTTAAGTGTCCTACTCTTAACCTCAGGCCTTTCTTTCTTTTTTTCTTTAAGATTTTATTTATTCATTTGAGTGTGTGTGTGTGTGTGTGTGTGTGTGTGTGTGTGTGCATGAGCAGGAGGAGGGACAGAGGGACAAGCAGACTCCCTGCTGAGCAGTGAGCCCAGCTTAGGGCTCTATCTCAGGACCCCAACATCATGACCTGAGCCATAACTGACTGAGCCCCCCAGGTGCTTCTCAGTTCAGGTCTGCATCTCAGGGTCATGAGTTGGAGCCCCACGCTGGGTTCCACTTTGGAAATGGAGCCTACTTAAACGTCAACAACAAACCCAACCCTAACCCTAACCTTAACCCTAACCCTAACTAACTAACTAACTAAAAGGAAGCTTTCCATAAATAGGAAACCAGTATTGTTTGGCACAAAATAAAGGTAACATAAAAATAAATACATTTTTTATGGAGCATCTGGGTGGCTCAGTGGGTTAAGCCTCTGCTTTTGGCTCAGGTCATGATCCCAGGGTCCCAGGGTCCCAGGGTCTCAATCCCTGAGATTGAGCTCTGCATCAGGCTCTCTGCTCAGCGGGGAGCCTGCTTCCCCCTCTTTGCTTGCCTCTCTGCCTACTTGTGATTTCTGTCTGTCAAATAAGTAAATAAATAAAATCTTTTTTAAAAAAAATACATTTTTTAAAGCAGCACCATTATTTCTTAAACTCTGGCCAGCCGCTGCTGCCTTTGGGCTTTGAGGCCAAGGGAAAAGCACATATTAGAGCCATTTCTCCTTAACTGATTGGAGGGATTTGGAACTTTGGAAAGGGCGTACCTTTCTTTGTCACCATGGGACTCAATGTTATTGAAGTTATCCACATCAACTAAGACCACCCTGTGTAGCATAGGAGACACACACCCCGTATAAGGAGAGCAGCTGACCAGTAGCAGGAAATGTCTTGTCCTCCAGCTTCTTGCTTTGTGTGTCTCCATGACTCAGTCTGCAATTCTTCCCCACTCTTGCTTGCATGGTGGGACCACACAATGCGTGTCTCATCATTGACTCAGCCTCAGATCTCTTATCTATAAAATAAGAGAATTTTACCAGAAGCTCATTTTGGCCATTTCCAGTCCTGACTTTACCAGAGTCTATGACCACCAGATCATAAGCAGTCATGGAACTCAGGACACACACTCCTGTCTGCGTCACCCCCCAGCGACTGATCGCTGTTCACCAAATGTTCCGCACTGACTCAGTCATCTTCACCGTGAAGGATGATGATGGCCATTATTCTGCCCCCTGACAAAGGACCAGAGTTAAATGCAGGACAGATCCTTTCTCCCCTGAAAGGCAAATATTCAGGAAACAGAGAGTTTTGAGCTTGGCTCTGCCCCCCAGAGTTTCCATTGTTCCAATTACTCCAACTCTTTCACATTTTATTTCCATAAAGGGAAGGAAATCATAGACAAGCTAAATATATTTTAGCATGTAATCCCAGTTTAAGTTAGCTAAAGGGCAACCGAGCTCTAAAATCATGCTGCAATCTCCCAGAAATCATTTTCTAAAAGCAGAATGTTGGGACCTCATAGAATTGATGGTAGTAAGAATGTGCAGATTGTAAAGCTGGTCTTCCCTTCTCTTGGCGGCGTGAATTTCTGGAAGCTTCTGCTTCCCCATCCATTACATGAGAGATGTGGGCTTTGCTAGATTACCTTCGTTTTCTCTCCTAGCAATTACCTTAAACATTTACAAAAATTCTCAGTTTTGAGGAAAATGATCAGGAATCAAATTTGTAGTCAGCCCTAAAACCACGATATAGTAGGAAGTGCAAATAGGAGGTAAGATTTAGAAATTGTCCCTTATGTAATAGTTAAAAAAAAAAAAAAAAAAGATCTTAGGTGAAAATACAAGTGAGAATTCCTTATAAAATGAGAGAAAATGGGGGTGTCTGGGTGGCATAGTCAGTTAAGCATCTGGCTCTTATTTCGGCTCAGGTTGTGATCTCAAGATGGTGAGAGGGAGCCCTGCCTGGGCCCTACACTCAGCAGGGAGTTTGCTTGAGATTCTCTCTCCCTCTCATTCTGTGCCTCCTGCTTGTGCGCTCTCTCGCTCTCACAAATAAATAAATCTTTAAAAAAATAAAAGAAGAGAAAATATAGCCTTCCAACATGGTACCTATTAATACATAAAGCCATCAATTCATATAATGCAATTTTTTAAAAATTTTAAGATTATTTATTTATTTATTTGAGAGAGAAAGAATGAGCATGAGAGGGGGGAGGGTCAGAGGGCGAAGCAGACTCCCCGCTGAGCACAGAGCCCCATGCGGGACTCCAGGACCACAACCTGAGCCAAAGGCAGTTGCTCTACCAACTGAACCACCCAGGTGCTCCATCATATAAGTCAATTTCTGAATGAGCACCTTACATTTTATTCCAAGCAATATTAGTGAGAAAAATATTTGCCTGCAAATATATATTGGAAAACTGTTGATTATCTGCCAAAATATTGGCAATACTCAACACTTAAACCTACAAGCCTGTTTGGGAATATGGGGTATTTCAACACTAAACACAGGCCAGCTCACCTGCCTAGCCATTAGCCAATAGCAGAGATATAGGGGCAGCTTACAATTAGGCTAGCAAGGGTTGTATACAGACTTTAGATACAAACTACTGTAGCGGAGGGGAAAGAACTCTTTCTGGGAACTCTAGGTTCCCAGCTGGGGCTCTAACAAAAGACAGGGTACTAAGAGAAAAGCATACACATTTATTAAATGTCAGTTTCACATGGTACTGGAGCCTTCCTACAGAAGTGAAGACCCAAAGAAATGGTTCATCCTGAGTGTTTTATACTTGGTTAGATGAGGAGTGGGAAGTGGTGGGAAAATGGGATAGGACAAACAGGCATGAGCTAAACTGAGGAAACTCAGCAAAGCCCGTTCCTTTGGATTCCTCTTGCAGTCTCCTGTTCTGGGAGGGGAGGGTGCTCCTTTCCGGCAGGTGCGCACGAGGCGCGGTCTGCACGCGCGTGCAGGGTCTATGACCGGCATCAGGGGAAGGTCAGACAGTTCTTCCTGCACCTGCTGTTTCTCACATTCCTGAAGCTTAATATATTTAATGTGCCAAGGCGCCGTATTTTGCGGTAGCACGGGGTCTGAACTCAGTCATGGCAAAGTGAATACGGAAGGAAGGTCGGAGCGCTTCAAGAAGGCAAGCTTCTGGAGTTCTTGTGCTAAGCGAACGCTTGGGGGAGGGGTGAAGCTTTAGCCACTTCTACCGTTTTGGGAAACGAGAGTCCAGGCTTTCCTTACAGACTCTTATGTTACGATTTCTGTTGGAGAAGGCATTTAGAAAGAGCAGAGACTGTAATTTTATCTAATAAGATTGGTCCCTGTGCAGGGGCAACTCCAAGTCCACCTGCAAGAGGAAACAGTCTTCCTTTGATTTCTCTTGCCATCTGAGTCTTCTGAGTTAATTAGAGCCGGCAAACTGGTTTGAGTTATACAGTCTGTCCACTTCAAGAAAACCTTACCAAACTATGTATATTTCATCAAGCAAACTAATTTAGGTAAATAGCACAGGGGAAGGAAGGGGAGGAGGAGAAGGGCAGGAATTTTAACTACTACAGAGAAGCAGCCTTTGATTACTTTAATGTGCTTTAGAAACACTTACTTCTTTTAAAGTCATTGAGACACTGACTTATTTGTTAAAACGGATAAATTATGGGATCGCTATTCTCGTTACTAATGATTCCTGCACATGTGACACCAGAATGGAATCAGGGTTCAAAAATCTGAGCTACGCAGAGTTGTGGATGAGTCTTGTTCAGGTGCTGAGTCAAGGACTCACGCATTTTAGGTGAAGTGGCAGATTGCCACAGGGGATATAAAGAAGCCTTCAGAGACGCTGCGATGTCCTGGAATCTGGGGTGACCGGGAGGCAGGGAAAGTGGGAATACAGGGATACAGATGAAACAAGATTGGCAAAGAGTTGATCGTTGTTGAAGCTGATGATGAGTGCATGAAGGGCTCAGTATGCTATTTTCAACACCTATTGAAATTGTCCACAATGAAATGCTTAAAAGTCTTTTAGCGGCACCTGGGTGGCTCAGTTGTTAGGGGTCTGTCTTCCGCTCCGGTCATGATCCCAGGGTCCTGGAATTGAGCCCCGCATTGGGCTCCTTGCTCAGTGGGGAGCCGGCTTCTCCCTCTGCCTGCTGCTCCCTGGTTTGTGCTCTCTCTCTCAAATAAATAAATAAAATCTTTTTAAAAATTTAGAAGTATTTAAAAAAATCTCGCAGAATGCATATGGCCAGGAAACGGGGACAGCTGAGATGCAGACAGCAAAGTGGCTGAAGGGCAAGCTCGCACTGAGGGAGCCTGCAGGTCAGCTGGGCAAGCGTTGGGCCACGACTTGGTTGTGTTTGAACTTGCATTTTTGCCCCTCTGCGGCAGGCAGGAGAGATCAGACAGCGTCCGCCAGGGCTCGCCCTGAGTCAGACTGTCACGGAAGCTCCAGATGCCTTCTGTGCTCTTTGAAACGCTCAGTCTTTGCTTCTTCCTCCTCGCCTGCAATGCTGCGTCCGCCACACTCACTTCAAGGGCGCCTCTTTATCAAATCCCATCGCAGCGGAAGTTCTGAGCTCGTAACATTGACATTTTTAAGAAACATGATGGTGCTTTTCTCATTTACATCTTTGTGTTCATGACCTTCTCCCTATTGACCTGTCTGTACATGCATTTCTGGGAGAGAGGGGCATGGGATTCTCACCGGTGGGGGGGGGGGGGTTACAGCAGGAGTAGAGAGAAGTCCTGTTTAGGCTCTGGCATCCGAAATAGGATTTTTGCCCAAATATGTAGCGTTACAAACCACACTTGGTTGAGGAATAGGATTCACGTTTTCTTTTGGTCTCCTCCAAGAGAATACCAAGAGCCTGGCCCCTCGTACCACAGGGTTCTAGGTTAGAGGGTTCCCATCGGTATATAGGGGAGAGGAGAAAGTCTGTCTCTTCCATCCCGGAAGAGTGTGGGGAGAAGTCAGGGGACAAGGTAGAGGGGAAGGCAGATGCTAAGATCCTCAATTTCTGTTCCTGCCCCCTCAAGGAAGAAGCTGGAGGCAGCTTTAGAAATATCTAGAAATGTGTTAAAGGCTGGAAGGCAGCAGGGCATTTGGCCTGCTTCCCATTGAGGGCTGTAGGCTGCCTGCTTTTTCCAATCTGGGGATAGCTCCATCAAAGTGAACGCAGTCAACACATCACGAGTAGTAGAAGGAGGGAGGACCTAGCTCCATGTGGTACTCATGGACCTTTGAAGGTCCCACCTGTATATGAGGCTGAAGGGGGTAACATTGAAGCTTCGAGAGTTTAAGTAACTTGACCCTAGATAGTAATTGGCAGAGCTGGATTTTGAGCTCTTAGTTCTTCACCACCACGCAGCTCTGCTTGGCTCTACCCTGCGGCTGGGTAACACAAGAGCAGAGTTCCCGTGTGGGTCGCAATGCCTTCCTCTGCTCAGGCCCTGGGCGCGGTCAGCGTTCACCCAGGCGCGTCCCCTGCTGCTCCCGTCATCCCACAGCAGCGGCTGCCGAAGTGCCTCCACGTCTCCCATCTTCATCGTATTTCTTCCACACCTTCTCCTCACACTCATGACTCAACTGCAGACATCACCTCCTGGTTTCTAGAACTTTCTATGGCTCCCCATGGCAGTGACTCATTCTCTTCTGTGGGTTCTCATGGCATCGCACACAGAAACATAGTTACATACTTACAGGACAATCACCTTAGCTGGAGTGGGCGTCTTCAGTGACAGGCGAGCACCATATTCATCTCTGAGTTTCTAGCCTGGAGAGGAAGTGCTGGACTGTGGGCTGCCTTGCTTGCTTGAGACTCTTCATACTGTCAACTGTGTGTCTTCCAATACAGCGGAGGCCAGCAAGCAGAAAATGACATTTGAAGCTAGGTTTCCATGAGGAATTTGGGTCTTGCCAGTCACGCATTCGTGTAAGACTCTGAAGACTGAGCTATGTATTGCAAAAGGCAAGAGGCAGGTATTCATCTTGCTGGGGTGGATCTTGACTTTTTAAATTGTGACACCAATTCCCTGAGTCAGGTGGATCTACATACAAATGTAATATAATCCACAGAAATTTGTCATGGGGAGGAAAAAAGCATGAACTTAACAGAACTGCTCCCTTAAGTTGCCAACAACCTCTAAGAATCAATATCCATCCCCACCCAAATGACCTGGGTAACCATGACTTTCTCACTTGCCTTTTCAAAGAAAACAGGCTTTGTGTTGTATTTGATCTAGATCATATGGAAATTCTGTTAAATTTGTCACAGATTCTAGCTGAAAAGAGAGCGGGAAATAGTAAACCAGGACAACAGTATGATCAAAACGACAAAAAAAGTAAACGATTATTATTGGCAACAAAGTCAACAAATGTCCCCTGAATTCCCAAAAATGATCACACCAGAGAGGTAGGAATAGAAGCTTCCATTAGCGCTCAGCCCAAAGTTTTATTTGTATAAATTTGATTATATTTCTTTCCACCTTTGCAATGGAAGATTTTCACCTTCAACAGCCAAGATGTATGAACCAATTATAAAGTACACCGGGAAAGCTGTGGGCATGGGAGTGAGGACAGAGTAGAAAGTCCTGGTAGAATTTTACCAGGAAGGCAAAGGGAAGCTCAGTGATTTGGTGAAGATCCCAGAGAGCTGGTAACCGAACCAGTTCTCTTCCTACCATGCACCTTCTAAAGTGGCTATGTTTTCAATAAACTTCTTGGGAGGAGTCAAGAATGGCCATAGCCCGCATCCCAGAGCCAAGAGGCCAAGCCTGGTGAGATCCTGCCAGGCTCCTGGGTAGTGGCGTGGGGCAATGGATACCAGAGCATCAACAGAGCCACGGGAACTAGAAAGAGCTGCAAATTGTTCATGGTATGGGCTTTGGTGCCTCCCAAAGGGCGAGAGCACCGGGGATGAATGTATATTTATATGAGTCTTAGTTTAAGAATCATGTACCATTGGTCCTTCGCAGCTCTATACCCAATGCTAAAAATATGGTCTTAGTTTGGAGGCATCCAGTTTGCTGCATTGGTATGCAGGGCTTTTCCTAGGTTGATCACTTACATTGTATTTTCAACACTGCTCTCAGAGGCACTGTAACAAGCAGCCACTGGGGGTATTGAAAAGATAACAATCTACCCACACGGGGTCCTTTCTTCATTGTTAACCAGCCAGAGCAAGCCCAATGGCATCTTCAACAATCCAGCAGCCTTTTGTGACTTCTTCTTCCTTAGTCAGCTCTTGACACCAACTCAATGATTAGGTTAGAGCTGCAAGGAATATTTCAGATGCAGCTCAAGCATTCATCATCAGCCCCACCCCCACAAATGATATAAAGGGAAATAAAGACACTTAAATAATTACAAGTTTAGAAAATATAAAGTAGAGCAGATGGTTTTATTTTAGACCGTTAAGTGAAAGTGGATTAACGTTTTTTTCTTAAAAGACATTTATTTGAAAATTTCAGATCAATTCCTGTGTCACTGTCTAGTATCTAGTCTTGCTTGTTTTAATCTTGTCTCTGCAGATTCACTCCTTCTTCTTCAGCTGCGGTCACTGTCGTGGGTCTGCCCTTGTGTGCCTGTCACTGGACTAGGTAACTAATATCCCCAGGAAAGGTGTGGACTGGAAATGTTTGAATGTCTTTTTTTTTTTTTTTTTTAATATTTATTTCAGAGAGAGCACAAGTAGGAGAGGCAGAGAGAGAGGGAGAAAGAATCTCAAGCAGACACCATGCTGAGTGTAGAGCCCAATGTGGGGGTCGATCCCATGACCCCAAGATCATGACCTGAACCAAAACCAAGAGCTGGATGCTCAACCAACCTAGGCACCCCTGTTTGAATGTCTTGATACCCCGCCACATGACTGCGACTGCATGCCTACCCTTGTTGCCTAACACCGCGTCCATCTGGCAACACCCCACCCCTTCCTTCCTAGTTGGCACCACTTTCTGACTTCTTGTCTTTCCCGTTGCCTAGATCTTCCCTAACAAGGTCAGTGCCAAGGACTTTGACTTCCTTAGGTGTTTCTACATTTTAAAAGTAAGATATGGGGTGCCTGGGTAGAACCCAGTTGGTTAAGCAGCTGACTCTTGATTTTGGTTTAGGCCATGATCTCCGGGTCCTAGGATCAAGCCCTGCATGGGGCTCCCACTTAGTGGGGAGTCTGCTCGAGGATTCTCCTTCTTCCTCTCCCTCTATCCCTCTCCCTGCTCCTGCTGTCTCTCTCTCTAAAATAAACACATAAATCATTCAAATAAATCTTTAAATAAATAAAAAATAAATGTAAAATGCTTATCCAGAGAAATAAAAGGCAACAATCCAGAAATGTATTTTGTTATAAAAGTAATGAATTGACCTGAAAACAAAAGTTAAAGTGTTGTCGAAGGCTCTTGAGTGAAAAGAAAACATTCTCCTCCCTATTCCCCTTTCTCTGTCCTCCTCAGGTGAGCTGTTTTTGACCATTGTCTCTCATAAATCATGAGGAAGTAGCGCCATAACTCTAAATAATGTGATATACCCGTTTCCTGATTTCTCTCTCTAAATAGCGCCTCTTGACTTCTCGTCATGAAAATGAAGAATTTACTTTGTCATTGTCCTTTTCCTCCTTTGCCAAAGTTTTATTATATTTTTATCTTTTGATCCTTCTGGGAGTCAACTGTGGAAATAAGTGAAGACCAACCAAATGAGAAAAGCAAAGGCTATTTATTCTGAGCTTTGAAACAGCAAAGGAGCCAGCCACCATCACTTGTATTTTGGCAGAGATTCAAAGGCAGGCAAAGGAATGGGAAAGCTTTATAGTGGAAAAAAAAGAAGGCTTCAGAAATGCCCCGCTTGGGGTCTGTTTGCCTGGGAAGCTGTAAGCGAGCCAACTAGAGGTGAGGCATCCTATTAGTAATTAATCATTAATAATTAGACAGGGGTTTGTTTGGCTTCCTCTGATTGGTTTTAAATTGAAGAGAGTGCAAAAATTAGGGAAGCTATTGGTTACCGATTGTCCCAGCCATTTGGGGCTGACTGGTTACAGAAGTTATTGTGTAGCATCCTGAATTATCACTAGAGATAGGAATCTGACTTCCTGCAAACTTAATTTCCTTCTCTTCAGACAAGGAATCTTTAGATCTTAATGGCCAAGGTTGTCTTGTAAGTCCATGCTTTGATTATCCCATTCACATTTCAAATAACTGCTCAAGAGACAGCATATTACAGCAGAAGGAGAACTACGTGAGTGTCATGGAAACCTGAGTTCAAAGCACAGCTGTGTCTTCCTACCCCCAGTTGGGTGTTTGGGGCTGTCCATCCCTCATAATGCTGCCCAGCCATTTCTTCTGTCCTACAGAGTGGAAGAGTAGAATAGACAGATAAGGCGTTAACGTTAGTGTTTCTGCTTCCAGTTCCCGGTATTGGGGTGGGTCCCACTCAAGGCTGATAAGAAAGCAGAGTAGTCTGTGTTGTCAGCATAGACTTAGGAATCCAACAAATTTGAGTTCCCTCCTGTCTCAGCTACTTACTCCCTGTATCATCTTAAGAAAAAAATTACTCAATCCCCCAAACCTCCATTTTCTTATCCATTAGATGGAGATTAAAAAAATTCTATTTCTTAGGGTTGTTGTGAAGCATAAATTAAATAAGAAGCATAAATTGTGGAGCATAAATTAAATGAGAATTTGCACCCAAAACTCCTATTACAAGCAAGGGTTATTGATTTTGTTGTCAGGGGTAGATGTCATACCTACTCAATAGAATTAGAGTCTAACACTTATCCTTGGGAGCATATGTATAACATGATGGGAACCAAATGCTCATAAAATACCCATTCCTCCAAAGGATAACACATATAAAAAGAAAACCTGGCCCAATAGATGTCCTTATATAAGTGGAAGAAAGCTTAAGTACAGCATTTCTAAAGTATAGAAGAAGCTCCCTGGAATGGTTTTCAAAAACACAGTTGAAGGTTGTAGAGCTCCCAACCCCGTAGAAAGGGACAACTGAGCCAGATACAGGCTCAGCAGCAGAAACCATCCTCTGGGCCAGGTGCGAGCTGCTGGTGTCTGGGAAGGTGCATGGACTCCCTCGGGGAAAAACAAGCAAGAGAAGAAGGTGAGGGAAAGTGGTATTGAGAGAGGAATGACCTAGAAGAGTAATGAGTACCTCTAAGTGGAGAAGAACTAAGAGAGGGAGCGTAGCGTGCTTCTGCATGGGCATGTTTCCGAATGTGTTACAGGCCAGGTCAAGGGAGGAGAGAAAGGAAATAACAATGAAAGTAGTGAGTGAGGGGCACCTGGGTGGCTCAGTGGGTTAAAGCCTCTGCCTTCGGCTCAAGTTATGATTCCTGGGTCTTGGGATCGAGCCCTGCATGGGGATCCCTGCTCAGCGAGGAGCCTGCTTCCCCCCTCTCTCTGCCTGCCTCTCTGCCTACTTGTGATCTCTCTCTCTGTCAAAATAAATAAATAAAATGTTTTAAAAAACCAGTTCTGGGGCGCCTGGGTGGCTCAGTGGGTTAAAGCCTCTGCCTTCAGCTCGGGTCATGATTCCAGAGTCCTGGGATCGAGCCCCACATGGGGCTCTCTGCTCAGCAGGGAGCCTGCTTCCCCCTCTCTCTCTGTCTGCCTCTCTGCCTACTTGTGCTCTCTCTCTCTCTCTCTGTTAAATAAATAAATAAAATATTTTAATTAAAAAAATCAGTTCTAAACATTAAAAAAAAAAGTAGTGAGTGATGCTAGATACAGTCTGAAATGGATTTCGTAGTTCTGAAACATAACTGAAAAAACAGTGACTGGGAGATTTAAAAAATGTTTATAAAGGAAAATTTCAAGCATATACAAAATTATAGAGAATGGTTCACCCCACATATTCACCACCCAGCTTCAGAAATGATCAACTCCTATCCAAGGTCATCAATCACCCATTATTTGATCTTTTGTGTCTGACTTCTTTTACTTAGCATCATGTTTCTGAGGTTCCTCCATGTTGTAGCCTATTTCATTACTGTATTTCTTTTGATTGGTGAATAGTATTTCATTGCATGGATATACCACTGTGTTTATTCATTCACCAGCTGATGGACCTTTGGACTGATGTCCAGTTTGGGACTGTCATGAATACTGTTGTTCTGCACATCCATGCACAAGTCTTTGTGTGGACGTATGTTTTCATTTTTCTTAGATAGATTTCTTGAATAAATTTGCTAGGTAGATTTATGTTTAACTTTTTTACAAGCTGTCAAAATTATTTCCCAAAATGGCAGTCCCATTTTCTATGCTCACCAGCAGTAGATGGGGGTTCCGTTTTCTCTGTGTACTTGGTATTGTCTCTTTTTGTGATAGCCAACCTAGTGGACATGAGGTGGCATCTTTAAGGGGCTCTAATTCCCCATGTACATAGTGATTAATTGTGTTGAGCATCTTTTCATGGGCTTATCAACCATTTGGTGCAATATCTTCTTTGGTGCAATATCTTTTCAAGTATTTTGCCCACTTTTTCATTGGGTTGTTTGTCTTGTTACTCAATAGCAAGAGTTATTTATATATTGTGGATACAAGTCTATTATCAGATATATGATGTGCAAATATTTTCTTCAAGACTTGTCTTCATTTTCTTCATGGTATCTTTTGAAGTATTGATGTTTTTAATTTAATAAACTTCAATATATCAAATTTTTTTCATGAATGGCTCATGATTTTAGTGCTGTATCTAAGAACCCTTTGCCTAAATCCAGGTCACAAAAACTTTCTCCTACGTTTTCTTCTATAAGTTTTGCACTTCTCACATTTACATTTCACCTATAATGTGTATTTGTGTAAGGTGAGGTAAGAGCCTAAATTCCCTTTCTTTTCTCTTTCTTTCTTTTCTTTTCTTTTTTTTTTTTTTCCATACGCATATGCAATTGTCCTCATGTTATTGTCAAGAGAAATATCATTGAAATGTTTTGGCACCTTTCTGTTCCATTGATTTATTTTTCTATCTTTACTTAAGTATTATACAGTCTTAATTAATTAACTTTTGAAATTGGGAAGTTTAAGTCCTCTAACATTGTTTTTCCTTTTCAAAATCATTGTTTTGTGGGGCACCTGGGTGGCTCAGTGGGTTAAAGCCTCTGCCTTCGGCTCAGGTCATGATCCCAGGGTCCTGGGATCGAGCCCCACATCGGGCTCTCTGCTCGGCAGGGAGCCTGCTTCCTCCTCTCTCTCTGCCTGCCTCTCTGCCTACTTGTGATCTCTCTCCCTCTGTCAAATAAGTAAATAAAATCTTTAAAAAAAAATCATTGTTTTGTGATAAAATGATCATTAATACCAGGATACTCCTATTTGAACTTAAATAAAAAACAAAACTTGGGATCAAATCACACTGTTGTCAGGATTTGACATGGGTTAATTTCTCTAGCACAGAGACATTGACTTCTTCACCCACCAAGTCTCTTAGTGGGCAAGCCTCCTCTGGGGAAAGCACTATAATCACCATGATTGAGATTCAGTCTCTGATCCAGGAGGTTTTTTTCTTTTTTTTAATTAAAGATTTTATTTATTTATTTATTGGACAGACAGAGATCACAAGTAGGCAGAGAGGCAGGCAGAGAGAGAGAGGAGAAAGCAGGCTCCCTGCTGAGCAGAGAGCCTGATGCAGGGCTCGATTCCAGGACCCGGAGATCATGACCTGAGCCAAAGGCAGAGGCTTTAGCCCACTGAGCCACCCAGGTGCCCCAGATCTGGGAGGTTTTATGGTCTCAGACAGAGACATGCATATTCACAAAAAATATAGCACCTGTTGAAGTCTTAAAGTTCAAGTGCACACACATCATGTATCTAAGACACCATAGCACAAAGAGCTAGGACAACTTGCTCCACCAGATGGGTCCCAGAAGGATTTATGTGGGAGGTGACAACTGAGAGAGGACTTGACAAAGGGTTGATTTTACCAAGATGGCCTCAAGAAGCTCATCCGGGCCTGGGAAGGACATAGGAAGGCACAATACTGCTTGAGGGCAGACCAGAGCGGGATCATTTTGGAGAAGGTGCGAAGGACAGAGCCCAGGTCTGGACAAGGAGAGTCTGCTCTTTAGGCTCAAGAACCTCAGGGGACACTTGGCATGATTGAGGGAAGCGATGCCTATTAACACCTCCTCCAGGTTTGCCCTCCTCTCTTCCTCCTTTTCAAACTCTGCTGGAGGGGCTCCTGGGTGGCTCAGCAGTTGGGCATCTGCCTTTGGCTCGGGTCATGATCCCGGGATTCTGGGATCAAGCCCCACTGCAGGCTCCTTGCCCAACAAGGAGCCTGCTTTTCCCTCTGCCTGCTGTTCCTCTTGCTTGCACTGTCTCTCGCTGTCAAATAAATAAATAATCTTAAAAACAAACAAAGCCGACTGGATATTTTTTAGGACAAGTCTCTGCCTCTAGAGCCTTCCTTCCAACCACCATCTGGGGCCAAAATAGTAACAAGACATGGAATCTCTCTTTTCTAATAAATGTCCACAAGCTCTAGTCTAATACTGAATTGATTATGTGTATTATGTTAACCCTTGAGAACACTTCAGCTTGGACTAGAGACCGAGTCTGGATTTCAGGAACGGCAGGCTCGCAGAACATGGCCAAGGTCTTTCTCAGTGGGCTTCTGCCTGGTGAATAAGGGCCCAAGACAGGAGATCATTGGTCCCCATTGCAGCCATCTAGGGTCCCCAGAGCATAAGCACAGACTTGGCACCGCTAAACAAAGTACCCCATCCAGGTAGCTCTGAGCACAAAATGTTGAGGTGGGACTTGGGCAAATGTGTGAAGGAGAGGAACTGGACAATGCCCAAGACATCTTTCCTCCAATTTTATCATGTGTTCTACTTTCTGATCCCTTAAGGACTTTGAATGGTGGTGAAGTTCAGAATGTTCATGACATAAGAGCCTTTGAGTGTCAGAACTACAATACGTACAGTTGACTGGTCAGTTATAATACATATGGCGAACACATAGCCATCCCAGTCTCTTTCTTCCTTGAGCTACGTCCTCCAGAGAAACTGAGAACTGAGATCGCTACTTAGCTGACCATTCTTGCAGCTGAAGGCAGTTACGGGACCCAGTTCTGGTCAAAGAGCTATAAGGAGATTTGGGACAGAATCTTCGGCAAAACTTTTTTCTTTATGAGGAGGCATTTTATCGTTAGCTGCTGCCCCTCCTCCACAGCTTCCTGTTTTGGAATTCTGTTGCAATTTTGGAAGCTGGAGCAACCATTTTGTAATCATGAGGCCTCAAACTCAAAGATGCAAAACCAACACATGGAAGATGGTGGACAAAGAAAGATGGAAAGAACCAAGTTTCTCGATGTCATCACTGAGCTGCTCACCCAGCTCCGGTCTGCATTCCTTCAAATTTCTCATTTGGTGAGATAATAAGATGCCGTCATTGTTTAACTCATGGTTAATAATGTTTTCTGTTGCCTGTAGCCAAATATATCATAGAAGGTATGACCCTAGTTCTTTCCCTTTCCAAACTTTCTAGCCTTTACTTACACTGAAAAGTACAGAACCCTTCTAGTCCCTGCCTGGAAAATAAATTGGGGAAAAAAATAGCCAAACTTCCAGGAAAACACCCTCGTGATAAATGATTAGATGATAAAGAGTCCACAGTAGCACTGATGGAGGAGAGTAAACAGCTAAGGACCCATTGTGACAATGGCCCTTGTCCCAGTTACTTCATGAGAAAAACAGAAGGACCAGTGTTTTGTTGTACCACTCTGGTAAATGAGTGAGTTCAATAGTGACCGACTAGAAATATCCATCTCACACAAAGCAGAAGACCATTGTTTATAGAAGGGAGGGAAGCAGAAGGTAGTAAGGGAGAAAGGATGGAGAGAGGCAGGAATGAAAAGTGATGGGTGCGAAACAAAATGGAGGGTACACTGTTGAGGGCTAGCAAAACATGCCATCTTGAAACATGCCACCTTGGCATAAAGGTTATTCTGACCTAAAGACACTTGAAAAACAGAAGATTCAGGAAGGGCATTCTGACTTCCCCTTGTCTCCCTGAAAGCAGGAGAGAAAACTCCCAGGGGAAAGGTTTCCTCAGGAGGAGAGAGAAATTCTTATTACCAGAAATGGGAGTCAAGGTGAAAATAAATCTGTACAAATAGACCTTGTTAAAATAGTTTAAAAAAAAAAAGATTTTATTTATTTATTTGACAGAGATCACAAATAGGCAGAGAGGCAGGCAGAGAGAGAGAGGGGAAAGCAGGCTCCCTGAGGAGCAGAGAGCCCTATGTGGGGCTCGATCCTAGGACCCTGGGATCATGACCTGAGCTGAAGGCAGAGGCTTTAACCCACTGAGCCACCCAGGTGCCCCTTAAAATAGTTTTGTTTTTTTTTTTTTAAAAGAATACAAAACAAAAAGAAAACTCGTATCTTCCTATACTCTCCTCATATATGTTAGTTACTTTTCTATTATTGCTATTCTTTAATAGTATGTGAGCTCTTAGGACTACCTGTTTGGGGTCTTTGTTTTCCTATGGGGACCCCCATGTCCACATAAGAACCTATTACTCTGTTTCATATCAATGTCCTTCCCAGGCCCCGTTGGAGACCCTCAGAGGGAAAGGTAAAATTTTGCCTCACCTGCAGGGAGAAGTGGGGCCACGGAGAGTTACGGAGCAACAGACAATACCAAGACTAAAATCAGAGGCTATAGAGCAACATCTGGCCTGTGGGGCAGTTGTGGGGATTGAAAGCAGACACTTGAAGGGACAGGAGAGTCCCTGGCCATGGAGTTTGTCCTGCAGGAGGCTGAAGATAAAAGAGAGAGTGTCTTGAAAAGTAGTTCGCAAAATCTCGTTTCTTCGGGTTTCAAGGACTTTGAAGAGGAAAGCTCTAGCTTGTTTGGGGGGTGGGGTGGGGCAGCAGAACCTGGAAAATCAAATAGCCAGTGAGAAGCCAGGCAAGTGAACAGTAATCCCAGGAAGGAGTGGTGTTAGTAAGCAGGCTGAGCGCCTGCCAGGTACACGACCATGGAAAGTGTCCCTGACTCTTTGCCATAGCACCTCTCCCGTCTGCGTTTAGAAAGCATGGGCGAATAACATTATAGCATCGTGTAGGTTAAAATGCAAGCTGAGCTGAGGACAATGTGGCCAAATGACTCTGGGCTAAGGAGAGGAAACTGGAAAGAACAAAATGGCAAGGACTGTCATTAGCAGACCAAGGGGTGGCTTAGGGGAAGGGACTTAGCGCATCTGTAACCTCTGTCAGCCACTCCACGCCCCATAGACCATTGACCAATGTTCATGTAAAATGTTATCTCTATTCAGCCTCCTACGTAGAGGCATAGCTGGTTTTCTTAGAGCAAACTGTGTTCATTGGCTAGGGCTGTCATAACAGAATAGCTCACGCTAGGTGGTTTAAACAACCGAGATTTCCTTTCTCACAGTTCTGCAGGCTGGAAGTTCAAGATCAAGGTGTCAGCAGGGCTGGTGTCCCCTCAGGCCTCTCCCTTGGCTAGTAGATGGCTGTTCCTTCCTTTGTGCTCACACAGACTCTTCTCCACACCTGCGCCGTGTCCTTCTTATAATCCTAATCTCTTCTTATAGGGACATACTGGATAAGGGCCACCAATGACCCCTCATTGTACCTTGATTACCCCTCTAAAGGTTCTATCTCCAAACACATGCAAAGATACTAGGGGTTAGGACTTCATATGAATTGGCGGCAGGGGATGGGGGCACACATAATTAAGTCCATAGTGCCTCTATAACAAATCAACACAAATTCAGTGTCTTCAAGAAACACATTTTTTTTCACAGTTCTGGTCAGATGTTCTGAAATCAGTTCCACTGGGTCAAACTCAAGGTGTCGGCCAGACTGCTTTCCTTCTGGTGGACTTGGGGAGACTCCCTTACCTTGCCTTTTTGACTTCTAGAGGCTTCCTGCATTTCAGAATTCATGGGCACTCCATCTTTAAAGTCGGAAATGGTTGGTGTTAAAAGATAAACTGAAGCTGGGGTGCCTGGGTGGTTCAGTGGGTTAAAGCCTCTGCCTTCAGCTCAGGTCATGATTTTGGGGTCCTGGGATCGAACCCTGCATCGGGTCTCTGCTCAGTGGGGAACCTGCTTCCCTTTTCTCTCTCTGCTCACCTGTGATCTCTGTCAAATAAATAAATAAATTTTTTTTAAAAAAAGAGAGAGAGAGAGTGAACCACCTTTCTAGAAGAAAATTTGACCCCAAAAAAAAAAAAAAGATAAACTGAGGCTTATTAAAAAAATTTAACAGTTTATTTGAGTAAATACTAATTCAAATTGGGCAGTACCAAACGGGGAGAAGTTAGGACCTCTCCACCAACAGCAGCCAGGGCAAGATTTTTACAAAGAAGATGTGGAAGCAAAGCAAGGAAGTTAGTTGGTTGACTATAGCTTAAATGGTTGCCTTATTTGGGAACCCCTAGCTGGCTGTTGGTTTTCATATCTTTCTTTCTTCCTTTTTTTTTTTTAAGATTTTATTTATTTATTTATTTGGCAGAGAGAGAGACATCCAGAGAGGGAACACAAGCAAGGGAAGTGGGAGAAGAAGAAGCAAGCTTCCCACTAAGCAGGGAGCCTGATGCGGGGCTCGATCCCAAGATCCTGCAACCACGATCCAAGCTGAAAACAGATGCTTAACTGACTGAGCCACCCAGGCCCTTCTTTCTTCCTTCCTTTCTCTCTCTCTTTCTTTTTTTTTTTTTTTAAGATTTTAATTTATTTATATGACAGACAGAGATCACAAGTAGGCAGAGAGGCAGAGAGAGAGAGGAAGAAGCAGGCTCCCCGCTGAGCAGAGAGCCCAATTCGAGGCTTGATCCCAGGACACTGGGATCATGACCTGAGCCGAAGGCAGAGGCTTTAACCCACTGAGCCACCCAGGCGCCCCCCTTTCTTTCTTTCTTTCTTAATATTTTTATTTATTTATTTGAGAGCAAGAGAGCAAGAGCCGGTGGAGGGACAGAGGGAGACACCAACTCTCCGCTGAGCAGGGAGCCTGATGCGGGGCTCAAAGGCAGATACTTACCCAGTTGAGCCCCCCGGGTGCCCTGGTTTTAATTTCTTAACCTTGAGGGATTTCGGGTTGAGATTTTGGTTTGCATAAGTTGCCAAGTAAGACACAGTAGCCACCTCAATCTAATGTTAATTCATTCAGCATCAGTCAAGTCTTTCTGTCACTGCGTTCCTCTAACACTCTGTTCTGTCGTCAGATCTCCCTCTGCTTCCCCCATAAGAGGACACTTGGGACTGCATTTGGAACCCACCCCAATAATCCAGGATAACACCCCTCGCATCTTAAGATCTTTAATTTAATCATACCTGCAAAGTCTTCTTGTCATATAAGGTACCATAATGACAAATTCTGGAGATGAGGACAGGTGCATCATCAGTGAGGTCATTAGTTAGCTACCGTGCATCATAAATCTGCTTCACTCTTGACACCCCCGCAGCCAATCAGATTGCTTTCCCTAACCCCGCCTACATGGTCATCCGAAGCTGCCGTGGGCTAGGAGCTGAGGACTCATCTTAGAGAGGAGCCTGGGAAGGAAGCAGCCAAAGAAATCTTGTTGAAAGCAGGATGGCTTAGGGGCATCTGGGTGGCTCGGTCCATTAATCATCTGTCTTGGGCTCAGGTCATGATCCCAGGGTCCTGGGATGGAGCCCTGTGTGGGGCTCCCCGCTCAGCAGGGAGTCTGCTTGTTCCTTTCCTCTGCTCCTCCCCCAAGTTGTGCGCTGGCCCGTGCGCTATCTCCCTTTCTCACAAATAAATTAATTAAATGTTTTTAAAAAATAAACCAGAAAGGCTTAAGTGTGAATGACTCTGATGTTTCATTAAACCCTGCTGGGTGTAGTGCCCTGTTTATTTTCTTGTTTTGTTTTCTATGTATTTACCACTAATCAACTTCAACCATTTTTCCAATTGCACAAATCTCTTCTCGAGGCATTCAATTAACAAAATTAACAAGATGTATTTTTTAGAAAGATTCTATTTATTTATTTGAGGCGGGGAGAGAAAGAGGGAGAGTGCCCAAGTGGGGAGGGAGGGGCAGAGAGAGAGAGACAGGCAGACTCCCTGCTGAGCTGGATCGGTCTCTGTCCTACAAGTTTGTGACTTTCTCTCTCTTGGCTTACTCACTCATCTGGGGGGAGGACATCCTCTAGCCAAGCAGTATCCAACAGAAAACCTGCAGGGGATGTGTATATTCTCTGTCTATACAGTCCAGTGCAATAGTCAGCAGCCACAAATGGTAATGGAGCATAAAATGTGAATGGTGCAACTAAGAAATGAAACTTTAAATTATATTTAATTGCAATGAGTGCAAATTTAAATAGCCACATCTGGCAAGCAGCTGCCATATTAGACAACATTCCACTAGTAGTTTCCAGTGAAAGTATCCTTGGGAGGTAATTTTTTGGGTCTCAAAACATTGTGAGGATACAATAAAGAAAAAACAATTTCTTTATTGCATCCTTACCATTTATGGTTTGTCTGAGAACATAATTCTAGTTATTTTACTTTATTTTTTAAGATTTTATTTATTATTTGACAGAGAGAGGAACAGCACAAGAGGAATCACAAGCAAGGGGAGTGGGAGAGGGAGAAGCAGACGCCCCACTGAGCAGGGAGCCCGATGTGGGGCTGGATCCCAGGACCCTGGCATCATGACCTGAGCAGAAGGCAGACACTTAACCACTAAGCCACCCAGGAACCCCTAATTCTGGTCTTAAAAAATTATTTTACCTTAAAATTGTGAAGACATTGTTCCATATATTTCTAGCTTCCAGCATTGCCTGTATTGTGATCTGCTTTGCCCTCTGAAAGTTTCAAGATTCCATCTTTGTCTCAAGTGGTGGTTTTGCACTTCCTCATACAGTGCCTTGGTTGTGGTTCCCTTTTCTTTCTTTCTTTCTTTCTTTTTTTTAAGGATTTTATTTATTTATTTGAGAGAGAGAGCATGCATATACACAGGAGTGGGGGAGGGGCAGGAGAGGGAGAAGCAGACTCCCGGCTGAGCAGGGAGCCCGATCAAGGGCTCCATCCCAGGACCCTTGGATCATGACCTGAGCCAAAGCAGATGCTTAACTGACTGAGCCACCCGGGTGCCCCTTAATTGTGGTTCTATTTGCAACATTGTTCTGGGCCCTCGATGAGCCCTTTCAATCTGGAAATGCATGTCCTTCAGCACTGAGAAATTGTCTTGAATTATTTCACTGAGGGTATCTTTCCTTTATTCCCCCAGTTCTCTTTTTCTAAAAGTTCTATTATTCAAATGGTAGACATCTTGCAATAATTCTCTAATTTTATAATATTTTTCCTCTCCTTCCCAGCTCTTTCTTTTTGCTCAGCTACCTGAGAAATGTTTCCAGCTCAATTTTCTAACCCTTCTATTGAGTTTCAGATTTATGCCCTCATATTTTAAATTTCTGGCAAATATTTTTGTTCTCTGAATGTTCTCTTTTGATAACATTCTGTTCTTGTTTCGTGGTTACAATATCTTTAACTCTGTTAAGAATATTGATAGCTTTTTATTTTTCATTTGATTTTTTAAAAGATTTTATTCATTTATTTTTAGAGAGAGAAAGAGAGTGCATGTGCAAGCAGGGGGAGGAGCAACAGGAGAGGGAGAGAGAATTTCAAGCAGACTAATTGTTGAGCCTGGGGCTGACATGGAGCTCAAACTCATGACCCTGAGATCATAACCTGAGCCAAAATCAAGAGTTGGGTGCTTAACCAACTGAGCCATCTCAGCACCCTGATAGATTTTTAAAAATAAATTTTCTCCTACCTATATAGTTTCCATTTCCTCCAAGTTGCTTTTTGTCTGTTTGCTTAGGTCTCTTCTTTGTTTGAGGCTTTTACCTGGCAGTGAATATCCTTGGTTGTTGATCCAAATGTAAGAGCAGGGACTAAAATATTCTTCGAAAGCTCTGGGACAGGCTTGGAGTTTACCAAACCCATTAACCTCACTATGGAATGATCTATTTAATTGGAAAACCTGCTATCACCTGGGTCTTTAGGTGTTTGTTCCGCATTGGTGAGATTCTTCATTCACAACAGACTCTTGTCTTTGGTGTAGACTGCGAGTCTCCTGCCAGGAAAGATGCTGGCCTGGCTGCTAGCTTTCTGGTACCCCCGAGGAGGAGAGCAGGAGGGTTTGGCATGCTCAGGTTAACTTAATCCTCCCACCATTTTCAGTTCGATACTCCTGTTCTTAATCCAGAGCCCATCTTCAGAGCAAAGCCCTGAGTCTTCCGCCAGAATGAGCAAATCGTGGGGCAGATTTATGCAGCCGACCGCTTTTTCAATAGACTTTCAGGCAAGTGTCCCTCCTTTAGCAACCTCTTTTTAGTCTTCAGTTTCAAAGGTGCCTGCTGCTCCAGGTTTGGAAACTTTGAAGCATTCATTCTGTATCATAAATCAGATTTGGTCTTTATTTTCCCCAGCTTAGAATTCAGCTTTTTTTGACTTTTTGAAGCCCCTTTACCAACCATTTCTCCAATTTCCAAAACGTGCCTGTTGCTGTCTCCAATCCCATGCTCCCTGTCCTTGCGTGTCAATGTCTTTAAAAAACAAAATCCTTCCACTGTCATTTCAATGAGGTTTCAAGAGACAGCAAAAGTAGATGTATACATTCCATATCCTTTTATAGGCCTACTGGAAAATGGGTTCGTTTTCATCTTCATCCTTCCCTCCCACCCCAATCTAACTGGTTCCAAACCACAGTGCCTTTAGTTACACAAACATTTACTGAGCAGCTATTTTGTCAGCCTGTGTTTGCCTCTAATTGGACCGAGGTCACCCAAATGAATAGACTCCGAGTAGAGACTTACTGAAGGGCATTGCAGCATCATGGGAGTTTTACAGAGAAAGACCTGGCCTGGCTGCCGGGGTGGGGTGGGAGTCTCCTAGCCTTTGAGTCAACCCCGACTCTCGGACACTCCCCTCTGTGACCATGCTTGACCTTCCTTGGACAGCAGGCTGTCTGGATTCTGGCCTCCTCCTACCATGCACAGAACAGCCCCACAGTAAAGAAGCATCCGGCCTGATGTCACCAGTGCTGAGAATGAGAAGCCAGGATATGGGGTATGTTGGTGAGCTAGTCACGGACTTGCTCAGTTAATGTAATGTCACCGGAAGTGAGGTGTGTCACTTCTAGGTGAAAACTTCTAAAGCCATGGGGCGCCTGGGTGGCTCAGTGGGTTAAGCCGCTGCCTTCGGTTCAGGTCATGATCCCAGGGTCCTGGGATCGAGCCCCGCATCGGGCTCTCTGCTCAGCAGGGAGCCTGCTTCCTCCTCTCTCTCTGCCTACCTCTCTGCCTGCTTGTGATCTCTCTCTGTAAAATAAATAAATAAAATCTAAAAAAAAAAAAAAAAAAGAAAGAAAAGAAAACTTCTAAAGCCAGTGCACAATACCACGTTTCCTTTTTTTTCTACTTCGGCCATCTTGGAAGTCTTGGAAACACAAAGATGGAGTTTATCTCAGCCTCTATCTTTCTGTGAGGATAGAGCAGAAAGAGCTCCTCAGACGACCCGTGATAGATGAGCAGGCTGAGCAATCAATATTCTTTGTAATTTTAAGCCCCTAGGAGTTGGAGTTGGTTCCACAGCATGACTCAGATTCCCCCAACTGATGAACTGCCATCTTTTTTTTTTTTTTTTGCAGAGTTTTTTTTTTTTTTTATTTTATTTATTCCTTTGACAGAGACAGATCAGAAGTAGGCAGAGAGGAAGGCAGAGAGAGGAGGAAGCAGGCTCCCTGCCGAGCAGAGAGCCCGATGTGGGACTCGATCCCAGGACCCGGAGATCATGACCCGAGCTGAAGGCAGAGGCTTTAACCCACTGAGCCACCCAGGCGCCCCTGAACTGCCATCTTAACGTTAGCACATACCTTCCTGTCTCATGTAACATGACTGGGCCCTTCTACCCAGTTCCCAGGTTCTTCCTCAGGTAAATGGTTTCCTGTGCCCCTCACACGAGGCCTGATCACTCTTCCTATACTAAGAGTTTTGCTGTGCCACTGAGCTAAACATCTAGGTTCCATGACAATGGACTTGTTACCCATTTTATGTTATGACAAGCCTCTGACATAAGTTGTATAGTATTTGTTGCCATAACAACCATGCAACTCAGATTTTCCAAGCTAACACACACATACTTGGTGTTCTAAGTATACCTCAACCAGCTCTGGTGAGGTTGGAATTATTAACATCGTAATACCTCGGATTATATGAACTTTAAATCCCAAGAGTTATGAGCAGGCTTTCGTCATGGTATTCTACTTTATTCATAAATCTCAATGCTTAAGAAATCAAGTGTTCTGGTTTTACGATTTGTGGACCTTATTTCATATGTCAGATTCGTCTGCTTCATGATGAATTGGAGTTTCGCCCAGTGTGGATTGATACAGAAAAAATTTATGGCATGAACAATGTAGATTAATGAATAATCCACTCCAAAGTTTATTGTTTTCACTAAAAAAAAAATCTAGATATTCAGGGTGAAGTAGGTCTAGATTAATAGAGTTGGAACCAAGCATATAAATAAGTGCTTGCAAAACCCAGTAGCCATGAAAAGACAGTAGAAGCAACAGACCGTGATTACTATTCTCTCCAAGAAAGAGTTTCTGTCATGAGCATCTCTTTTTTTTTTTTTTTAAAGATTTTATTTATTTGTCAGAGAGAGAGAGAGAGCGCAAGCACAGGCAGAGAGAGTGGCAGGCAGAGTCAGAGGGAGAAGCTGGCTCCCTGCGGAGCAAGGAGCCCGATGTGGGACTCGATCCCAGGACGCTGGGATCATGACCTGAGCCTAAGGCAGCTGCTTAACCAACTGAGCCACCCAGGTGTCCCATGAGCATCTCTTTATGGTCTTTAAAACGCCAGTCTTCTCCTTCTCTCCACCCTTACTTAATGTTCTCCTGCTATTCTCCCAGTTTGATATGCCCTCCTGTCTTCTTTCCTCTCATCCAAATCCAATAAACCTTCTCCTAATGTCAGGTTCAAATTTCTCATCTGAAGCCTTCCGAGCCAACACTACTCTCTTTCCTTTCATAGCATTTATAATTTGGTATTTTAATACTGGACTGTAAGTCCTTCATGGGCATAGATCTTGTTGTACAGATCTTGAATTTCCACACAGCAAAACAATGTAGATATTTTCATTCTTTCACTCACTCAGCAGATTGAGCATCTCTATCCTGAGTTAGATCCAGAATTATAAAAGCTCTGACCTGGAGGTCTGATGGGGCTAATAGCTATGGAAACAGGTAAATACATTATGATAAATATCTAGAAGAGGTTTAGACTAAGTGTCCTTGGCTGTCTGAATCTTATCTATGCTCTAAGAATGGCTCTGTTGGATCAAAGTAGGATTAGCATACAAGGTATGGGACACACAGAGAAGCCTGCCAGGCTGGTAACCAAGGTCCAAGAAGCAAGAAAGCAAGCTCTGATAGGAATTCAATATCAAGAGGCAAGAAGCCATTGTCAAAAGACGTAGAAAGTGGAGGGAATGCACCAGCAGGTAAAGTTAAGTGGGGAGCTGTTCTGGAAAATCACCTACACCTGCTCCGGTTATTATGGCTGCATAGCAAATGACCCTCAAATTTGGACAAAAGCAATTTTAATTTTGCTCATGAATCTACAATTTTTTTGGTAGATTTTACTTATTTGTTTCTGAGAGAGAGAGAGAGAGAGCTCAAGCAGATGTAGAGGCAAGTGGAGAAGGAGAAAGAGAATCCCCAGCAGACTGCACTGAGCAGAGAGCCCATGGTGGGACTGGATCTCATGATCCAGAGATCACGACCCAAGCCGAATCAAAGAGTTGGACATTCACCCAACTGAGCCATCCAGGCATCCAGTGAGTGAATCTACAATTTGGACACGGCTCAATGGGGATAGCTTATCTCGGCTGTCCTTAGCACCTTGAGGGGGTCAAACTCTGGGAACTGGAATCATCTGAAGGTTCAGGTACAAGTCTGGTGGTCTGGGAGTTGAAGCAGCTGGGGCTCCTCGGTCTGTCTGTCTGTTTCCATGTGGCCTTTCTATTTGGTGTCTCCACCATGGCGACTGCAGCATGGCCAACTGCACTGGCTTCCTGAGGCCACACAGCAAATTATCTCCAACTTAGTACCTTCGACAAGCACATTTACCACACAGTTCCTGGGGGTCTGCATGGCTTAACGGGGTCCTCCACTTAGGGTCTCACAGGGCTGCGATTAGGATGTTGGCCTGGCTGCGCTCACATCTGGAGACTCAACTGGAAGAAGTATGTGCATAAGTTCACCCAGGTATCTGGCAGAACTTATTTTCTTGTGCTAGCTGACTCCAAGTCCTGGCTTCTGGCTGGTTGTCAGCTGGAGGCTGTCTTCAGCTCCTGCCCAGATTCAGAGGGAAGGAGTCTAGACTCCACATCTCAGTGGAAGGAGTAGCTGTGTCCTTATGGGAAAAGCACTTATGGAAAAATATACTTCATTCCTCTGTCCCAGGCTTTGATTGGCTTTACCAAGAGATGGCAAGACAGAGTACTGCTCCGTGTGAAGAGCCAAGTGGGAAACGCATCAGCAACATAATCGGGGAGAAAACCTTTCAAACGGGGTTTTTCATCTGAGGTGAATTTTGAAGTGGGAATTGGTTAGTGGTCTATAGGAGCTCATGAAATGACATTCCCTTTGGCACTGAGCCTGTAGGGTCTGGTACAGCTTTCTGCTTTGGGTATGTCTGTTACATCTCCCTGACTGGACCATTAACTTTTAGAGAAGAGAGAGTCGTGCTTTTTGTGTTCCTTGAGCATTGTTAGTCTCCAGGGAGGGACTCCATTCATTCCTTCCAAATACCTAAATTCCTAAGGCCTCTGTGTAAAAATTATCACCAGTTCTTGGAAAAGACTATCCTGAAAAGGTATCTCTCAATCCTGCTGTGATGGCATCCTTCTTATGTCAAGACACACAGGATGATTTTGAGAAGATGGGTGGATGTTTAATGAAATCTCTTCCTTTCAGAAACCTGTCTTCACGAGGAGCGGGAGGAAGAAGTCAGGAGACACAGGCAGAGGCACTCGGCTGTGCTCACGGATGAGTGGATAGCTCTGTGGAAGGCTTGGTCATCGAAAATGTCTTCAAGGGTCTCCCTCCTCCCGTCTCACCCCCAGCGGAAGAAGTTTCGAGAGTTGAACTGGTGAGGTGGATCAAAGAGCCCTTCCAAGTCCTCGCTGTTTGGAAACCTCTTTACAGGGATGTTTCTGAGCTGTGTTTTCAAATATTTGTAAGTCAAAGCTGACTCTGAGCCAAGCTTTGATACAAAGGTTTTTCCCAATGCGTTCTGCCTTCCCTTTTGCGCTGTTTTTCCAAATTTAACTCCCTCCAGCACCATGCCAAAATTCCCTCTTTCTTCAACCATAGGTTCTTTGCCTTCATCCTCTTAAATAAATACAATTGGCAGGAAGGAAAGACACCGAAATCTGTTCACATGCATGTCCAAGTGACTGGTAGTTGCTCACAGCTGTGTTCTCAAACGTGACAGTGTCTGGGAATCTGCTAGTTGGTAAAAGTGCAGATCCCTGGCCCTACCCGAGGCCCCTAAGTGAAAGGCTATGTATGAAGGGGCCCAGCAGCAGCTTCTCATGGTCCTGTAGGGAATTTTCTTTTCCTTTCTCCACATTCCAAGTTTGCCTTTGAGAAAAGAAGTCAACAAAGGGTAGGACTAATTTATGAGGAATTTTCCTGCTCTTGCATCTATGATCTATTAATTACACCTGCCCACAATTCCCAAATGCTCAGACCCGCCCTGCAAGATCAGGATTTTTCTCTTGAAACCGAGCTTAGCAGCCACATATGCGTTCTAATTTCCCAGGTCCTTTTCCCTGTGGAAACACACCTGATGAAACCCAATTCCCAATTCAAATTAAAGTATAGCACCAGGGATTGAAATAAACACTAAAGAGGATCCCCGATTTGCTCATTTTTCTTTCCTCTTGGGGTCCTTAGCATTGCTGTAGCTTTGCCAATACCCCCTTCACTGACTCACGTGGCAATGAGGGGAACACAAACATCAAACCTCAGGCGCTGAAGACACCTTTCCCTGCACTCCGGGCAGTAGGTTGTGTGCCGTCCCCTGGGGACGTGAATCTGGTGGGCACCGTTGACTTGGTGTGCCTCCTTATTCCCTATTGTCCTGTGGTAGGAAGAGCTCACTCATTTACTCATTGCACCAACTCTCCAAAGGATGGTGAAGGGAAGGATGGAAAACAAAATATTTGCTCCATCCCTAAGGCTAGAGGGTGTGGTTGGGGACCCAGTCCCTGCATCTTGCTAACAACGGATGACGAAGGAGAAAGGAAAACTAGATTCAAGAATTTTGTGACTGTTTCCATGTGTTGTATGGAAGGTGACCAACATGGAGGAGAGTGGCGGTCCCCTCCGTTCCGCAGGTGAGGATTCAGAGTCTGACAGGTGAAATGACTTGCCCAATGTCACACAGTCCATGTATTTTCTCCTAACCTGGGACTCTTCCTGCTATAGCAACAGGTAAGCCGAGAGAAGCCAGAACTTGGCTTGTACATACCAGTCTTTTTCATCAAAATCTTCCTGGTTATCCATGGGGTGTCCGTGTGGTTCAGTGGGTTAAGTGTCAGACTTGGGATTCCGACTCGGGTCGCTACCTTGGGGTGGCGAGATCAAGCCCCGTGTCGGGCTTAACGCTGGGTGTGGAGCCTGCTTCAGAGTCTCTCTCTCCTTCTCCCTTGACCCCTCAGCCCTCACCGGTACCCATGCTCGCTCGCTCTCTTGCTCTCTCTCTCTCTCCAAAAAAATAAAGAAAAAAATCGTTGTTATCCAACAAATGTCATCCAACATTTGGATTTGGTTACCCAAATGGAAAAATGGCTGTCTCTTTCTCTAGTAAACATTTTTTAAAAACTTTACATTATATTTATTGCAGCTCAATAAAAATATTTAATCAAAAAAGAGAAAATACAAAGAAATGACCAGAGGACAATTTAGTCTTGTCATTTGTACTCCTCTATTTTGGTGCCACTATGTTGTCTCAGCCACTTCAGCTGAAACGCCTTTGATCAGACAAAACCTTCCTTTGGTAAATATTCCCATCACTTTTTTTTTTTTTTGGTAGGCAATGTAGGGTTAAAAGTGGTAATCATTACCAACCATGAGCCCATCCAGATGATCTCTTCCAGCCACTCCCTTTCCAGATCTAGAACACAAAGCCCAGAGGGCTGGAGCGCCGGCTTACACAGCTAGGTGGGAGGGGCAGAGGGACACTGGAATCCAGGAAATCATGAGTGCAAGTTCATGACCCATCCTCTCTGCTGCGGCTCTGAAAAATAAATCTCAGCACTGACTCAAAATACATTCAAAAGACTTTGTCACCCTTTTTTCCCCCCTAAACTTTGTGTATTTATACCAGGACAGTGTTGAGACTTGAGCTGTAGGATTTTCTATGTCAGTCCCAGGACATGGTGACGTGTCTACACTGTAAGCAGGAAAGACATTAAAGGAAAAATGGCCTAAGGATACTTTAAAAATCTCCCTAACAGGTTATAAATGAATCTCTTAATCATTCTTTCAGAACAAAAGAGGCTGCAACAGATTCAATACTTGGCATCACGTCACAACAAGTTCGAAATCCACACACGGTGAGATGGAGACGGGCACCGCAGGCGAAGGCAATAACAAGCCCAGCAGAGCGCGGCAGGGCGCAGGGCATCAAAGCCCTGTAGGCTCCGGAGGGTCACAGACCCACAACGTCAGCACCACCGGGAGCTCGACAGCCACGCAAAACCTCGGGGCCATCACACACCTGCTGAATCCAATGCTCATTGACCCCAATTTTTGAGGGAACTCCCGTGCAGGTCAAGTTTGCGAAGCATGGTCTACAGTATTTTCCCATTAATGACAGAGCGGTGGGCAGCGTGAAGGGTTGCAGAGTCGATAAGGTAGGGCAGATCCGACCCTACAAATGTAATAGAAACTTTTTCTTTTCTTTTCTTTTTATGATTTTATTTCTCTGACACAGAGAGAGAACACAAGCAGGGGGAGCAGCAGAGGGAGAGGGAGAAGCAGGTTCTCCATAGAGCAGGGAGCCTGTTGTGGGGGTCGATCCCAGGACTCTGGGATCATGACTGAGCTGAAGGAAGACACTTCACTGACTGAGCACCCAGGAACCCCTTTCTTCTTCTTCTTTTTAAGATTTATTGACTTATGAGAGAGAGAGAGAACAGGGGGAGGGGCAGAGGGAGAGGAGGACAAGCAGACTCCCCGCTGAGCAGGGAGCCTGACATGGGCTTGATCTCAGGACCCCGAGACCATGACCTGAACTGTAGTCAAGAGTCGGACGCCCAACCGACTGAGCCACCCGGGTGCTCCTCACCTAACCTTTCTGAGGATCAGCTTCCTCAAGTATGATCTGAGGCTTTGATTAACAAGGTGTTGTAATGAGTTGACCAAGTTTTTTCAGTCGAAATTGTGTAAGACCGAAGGTTGACTGACACATACAACACCCATTTGGTATGCTCCGTGAGTTCACCACCAATTTTACTCCCATTTACTTCCCATCTCAGGAAAGAAACTGTACATGTTGCGCAATTCGTTGAATTTGGGCAGCTGGTGTCTACTTTTCTTTCTGAAAAAAAGTCCCGAGAGCCGGACCAGTCTTGGCTTTACCAAGAATCCTGACTTGGTTTCCAAAGCTAAATGGTTGCCATTAAAAGTCAACATGTCATTTGTCAGTTTCCTCATTACAATACTCCCTGCCCAGAGTTTCTGTAATCTGCAGGCTTTCAACTCCACTTTTGACTTGAGTTACTGATCCCAAAGTAAACACCGACAAAGGTGGTGGCAAAGTCAACATGTTCTTTGAAAGGCAACTAATCTAGGCATTGAATGAAATCAAATGTCAGCAGTTCTAGTGTACAGAGTAGGTTAGAGGAATTCCTTTTCCAGGTAGTTAAGTACACCATACCAGTTCATCCGGGCGAGGAATGGAATCTACATTTGGCAAGGACCAAAGAATATTTTTATAAATCAATAACTATTCTCAAAGCTACTATTGACCTCTGATCAGCAAACCTGACAGTGAGGAGAGGTTATGGCGACTATTTTCCTGGTAAAATGCAAACCTTGTGGTTAAACATTTGCCAAAAGCCCTGCTAGTAATCTCCAATAAAAATGAACCTAATTTGGCCATGTGTCCTTGCAGTGCTCTGGAACATCAGGAGAAATTAACTGGCTGACCCAGCACATCCCAGCTCCTGGAGTAAGAGATTCCTCTGGGCCATAAGTGCCAGCAGAGAGAATTCTTTCCTCAGTTTCTCTTCTCTATCATGGGGCCCAAGGTAGTAGGATCTGTTAGGAGATTAAAACAATTTTTTTCCTTGAGGCATATGGGTGGCTTTTCCAGAATGTCATATAGTTGGAATCATAGAGTATATACATTTTTCAGATTGGCTTCTTTCACTAAGGGATACGGATTTCAGTTTCCTTCATGTCTTTTCATGGCATCCATTCACCTGCTGAAGAACATCTTGGTTGCTTGCAAGTTCAGTAAACATGAATAAAGTTGTTATAAACATCTGTGTGCAAATAAATATTTTAAAAATGAGGGGTGAGGGGTGCCTGAGTGGCTCAGTGGTTTAAAGCCTCTGCTTTCGGCTCAGGTCATGATCCCAGGGTCCTGGGATCCAGCCCCGCATCGGGCTCTCTGCTCAGCAGGGAGCCTGCTTCCTCCTCTTTCTCTGCCTGCCTCTCTGCCTACTTGTGATATCTGTCTGTCAAATAAATAAATAAAATCTTTTTTAAAAAATGAGGGGTGCTTATTTTTTTAAAAATAAAAATATATTAAAAATTTTGGGGGCACCTGGGTGGCTCAGTGGGTTAAGCCTCTGCCTTCGGCTCTGGTCATGATCTCAGGATCCTGGGATCGAGCCCCACGTCGGGCTCTCTGCTCAGCAGGAAGCCTGCTTCCCCCTTCTCTCTCTGCCTGCCTCTCTGCCTGCTTGTGGTCTCTGTCTGTCAAATAAATAAATAAAATCTTTTAAAAATATATATATATTAAAAATTTTTAAATATTAAAAAATTTTTTTTAAATATTTTAAAGCCCCGTGTTGGGCTCTCGGCTCAGCAGGGATACTGCTTCCTCCTGTCTCTCTGCCTGCTTCTCTGCCTACTTGTGATCTCTGTCTGTCAAACAAATAAATAAAATCTTTTAAAAAGTAAATAAATAAATATTTTAAAAATGAATAAATTATGCTTTCTACCGTGCTTGAACTATATACAATTATCTACTTAAACACTTCCGTGTTGAGCTGTATTGTGTGTTTATATGCCTATTTCCCTTTCAGTGTTCTGAAGAGTCTATGTCTTATTCATCATTATTTCTCGTGGCACAGAACACAAGGATTATAGGTTCCGCTCATCCCTTGGGTTGTAACTGGGAGTGGGATGGTAGGTGAGAGCCCGATAACCTTGCCTGCAAATGTCTTAGTGATGGATTTAACAACCTGTTCTTCATAAATATAAACACAGTAAGACCTCAACTGAAAGAGTAAGATTCAGGATTTCCCCATAAAAAGGAAAATTAGGAGGTTAAACATTTTCAGTTTTATGGTAACAGAGAATGGGATCCCAAAGTTTGAGTGATTCTGTGAAAGCCTTTATTAATATTTTCTGTGTTCACAGAGAGAAAATAGGCAGCCGAGAGCATCCTCAATAAGAAAATACCAACAACGCATTATGCATCTTTAATTAGTGCTAATGGGTGCTGTATGTAATTAATTCAAATTACCATCCCTTCTTCAGTGGAAACATTCCCCTTCCCTGAAGCGTTCATGAAATGCTGTACATTTGTCCTGATTTGCTGCAAACAAGATGCTTTGGTTTCCTGACAAGCAAGCATTTGCTGCCTTTCTGATCGTACCCTGCTTACCGTGGAGCTTGTATGAGAGAGAGACCCAGAAGATTTGGGTGTTTGGGATAACTTTGATTTCCTCTAGTAAGCCTAGTTCAGGAGACACTTGTCAATGCCCTTCCCCAAGACCTAAGACTAAGCAGATATAACCCTGTTCCTGCTGACTACAGAGGGACCCGCTCCTTACCCAGATCCCAGCTTCTCTGTCCTAAGTGTCAGCACCAAACTCCAACGACCGGCTTTACTGTCCTTCCATATAATTAGCACCACATTTATGTTTTTATTTTCTACCACTAATTCCCATCTGAGGGTCATAAACTATCTCAACCCTAATAGTCCCTCTTTCATAGTTTTCGAAGTTGAGCCATTAATTACCATCCATCATTCCCTGAAACACAGGGAATGTTAAATTGCTCTTTTGACAGAGACTTCAGGTAAGGCACAGGGACACAAACATGATCATTACAGAAACTAGCTTACGGGCTCTAGAATGCAAAGCGAGCTCAATATTGCATTACATACTCCACAAAGATGGGCAGGAAGATAACATGGAAAATAAGATAAATTCTCTTTTCCATCCAAATGTATTTAGGAGGCATGAGAGAGAAAGCAGCTATGGAGGTACACAGTAGCAGAACTCAGCATAAGGCAGAGCCCAGATCAAGAACTAAGATGGCTTTAAACAATCCCCCATGAAACTAATAGACATGAACATGTATCATTTCCTAGTGGGACTTTTTGGCTGCACATAGGGAAGAAAAGTCTGGATATCTGACCTTTGCAGAAATGATGGAAAAACAGATCTGATAGTGCTTTCCTTTGGGAAAACCCATTTTTCTATACTACATCCAAAGAGAGAAATTTGAAATCTATCATGCAGGTCCAGCACTGTGAATAGCCACACAGTATCTCTGCGGGAATTAGAAGAAAGCTCGCCTATCTCCAGGCAGATGCAACCTTTTATCGCGTCCTGGTAAACAGAACACAGTCCACGTTTCAGCCCCTTTGCCCCTCAGCCAGACAACTTTGAGCAGTGAATAAACATCATCTTTTATAACAATCCTACTCGATGCTCTATTTAAAATCTTTCTTTAAAAGTCTTTTTTTTTTTTTAAGAGATTTTATTTATTTATTTGACAGAAAGAATACAAGTAGACGGAGTGGTAGGCAGAGGGAGAGGGAGAAGCAGGGAGCCCGATGTGGGACTCGATCCCAGGATCCTGGAATCATGACCTGGCCAAAGGCAGCTGTTTAACCAACTGAGTCACCCAGGCGCCCCCGAAAATCTTCTTTAAAAAAAAAAAAAAGAGAGAGAGAGAGAGACAGCACAAGCAGGGGGAACAGTAGGCAGCGGGAGAAGCAGGCTCTCCCTGGAGCAGGGAGCCTGATGTGGGGCTCGATCCCAGGACCCTGGAATCATGACCATAGCCAAAGGCAGATGCTTAACTGACTGAGCCACCCAGGTGCCCCTCTCCTTAGAATCTTTCAATGCTTATTGCTTTCAAGATAGAATTCAGGCTCCATATTATAGTCCCAAACTTGCTCTCCTCTCCTTTTCAAACTCTGATTAGAAAAGCATGAGACCTTTTACTCTGTCTTCTGTATCTTTTAATTTCCCATCTATATTTTCCACCTCTATCTGAGTGCTACACTCTGCATAATGACTTCAGATCGATCTTCTAGCCCATCAATTCTTTCTTCAGCCATGCCTAATGGAATGCTTGCTATGTCCACTGAGTCTTTAATTTTCATCATTGATTTTATTTCAATACATTCTAATTTTTAAATCTGCTGTGTTAGTTGCTCCCACCACCAGAAATTACACTTATGGTGACACAATAGTGTTAGCAAACCAATGATGGCAACTATATTGTAAAATAAATGTGTCAGATGAATATGCGAGCCACCTGAAAGGTACACAGTGTTACACATCAATTCTAACTCAGTTAAAAAAAAAAAAGATTTATTTGTCCAAGACAAGAGAGAGCACAAGGAGGGGGAACAACAGAGGAGGAGCGAGAAGCCCAAGGAGCCCGATGAAGGACTTGATCCCAGGATCGTGGCATCATGACCTGAGCTGAAGGCAGAGGCTTAAACAACTGAGCCACACAGGTGTCCTAAGAATTTTTTTTTTAATTTAAAGATTTTTATTTATTTATTTGACAGACAGAGATCACAAGTAGGCAGAGAGGCAGGCAGAGAGAGAGAGGAGGAAGCAGACTCCCCGCTGAGCAGGGAGCCTGATGCGGGACTCGATCCCAGGACCCTGCGATCATGACCTGAGCTGAAGGCAGAGGCTTTAACCCACTGAGCCACCCAGGCACCCCCTAAGAATATTTTTTACATATATGTTTTACCCAGGCTATTTTTAGTTGTTTCCTGCTGGAGGGCCAGTCAGGACTTCCGGTCAGCCTTGGTACTTGCCATGAAAGTCTGAGCACAGTGTGTGACCTTGGGCAGGTTACTTAACCTCTCTGTTCTCGGTCTGCCTCTCTGTAAAATGGGGACTATAGTAGTGCTTGTTCAAAGAACTGTTGTAACACCTACGTAAAATGACAAACATACAGTGCTTACAACGATGCCTGGCACACAACTAACGCTCTGTGGCTTGTCTCCTGCCTTCCTAGCCTCCCATAAGCTCCGCCACCACCGTCAGCTGTTCTTATTTCTCACTCAACACCCCTTCTTGGCTTTTTGTCACAATTGAACGGAACGGGTGCTATAGCTCTTGGGTAACATCTGTCTCCCCAGTTGGACTCGTCTCTAGGAAGGAGGGGTCATGTCTGTCTGAAGTGTCTATCTATAGTTTCTAGTATAGGACATGACCTGTTGTAGGCACTCACCAAACCTCTGTTGAATGAACAGATGCGTATTTCCACATTTTCCCAGGGGCCACATGCGGAATGTGGACGGTCTCTAAGTATAGAGGCTTTAATGGAGACTTCCTAACTCTGGTGAAGCACAGAGCTCTGCAGTGGGGCCAGGTGTGAAGATACTAACCTTCTGGATCTCGGTTTCCCAGTCTGTGAAAAGGGGACAACAACAGTACCTACGTTGTAGGTTAAGTAAGCTCTCAATACCGAGCCCAGGCTGTAAGAACATGCCAAATGCTAGCTGCAATTAGGTCCACTATCTTTTTTCTTTCTTTTTTTTTTTTTTTTTTAAGATTTATTTATTTGAGAGGCACCTGGGTGGCTCAGTGGGATAAAGCCTCTGCCTTCAGCTCAGGTCATGATCCCAGGGTCCTGGGATCGAGCCCTGTGTCGGGCTCTCTGCTCAGCGGGAAGCCTGTTTCCTCCTCTCTCTCTCTGCCTACTTGTGATCTCTGTCTGTCAAATAAATAAATAAAATCTTTAAAAAAATTTATTTATTTGAAAGAGAGAGAGTGAGGGGATGGGGGAGAAGCAGACTCCCCTGCTGAGCATGGAGGCTGATGCGGGGCTCAATCCCAGGTCCCTGGGATCATGACCTGAGCTGAAGGCAGTCGTTTAACTGACTGAGCCACCCAGGCACCCCCTAGCCTTTCTCTTTTGGTTACTCTAGATGACAGTCCAACTTACGAAAGCGCAGGCTAAAGGAAATAAGGACCAGTAATCATCCGGCAAGGTGGGGTGTGTCGATGTTTTAGCTTTTCTTGTTTCTGAAAATGTGTGTGACACCGTGTTTAGATGAAAAGCAGAAAAGTGTTTCTCGTGCGCCTGTGCTGTTACTCTTTTCGTTCTCTGGGGCGTAAACTTGAGCACTTAACAAGAAAGAAATGTACTCGCATGTAATAGAAAGAACTTGGGGCTCCTCATATGCCATTGGGTTTCACCATTTGATTTATATTTAGGGAAATGGATTATAAACTTTTATAAAAGTCACCAGAGCCAAATAATGGAGAGTCCCGAGGACCAGAACGAAGGGAATCCATTTCTTAGGCTGGGAATACATGCCTCCCCAGCCCGTGGGGAATAAAGTCCTAGTCACGTTAAATGCAAGCTGAAAAATACTGTGGTTTAAACTTAGAACTCTAGGTTTTAGCTGCTCATCCTTTATGTGAACCTTATTCACCAGCATTTCAAATGTCCCCATACTTCCACCTCCCACACTGGGTTCTGTATCATCTTTACCTGGTTCGGGATGTTATGGAAGTGAGTTCGGTCCTCAGGTGTGTCTCAGGCCAGCTTTTCTTACCTCAAGGTGAAAAGGAAAATGGAGATAGAGTTAAAACAGTAATATTCTCCTGTATCAAGGCAACAATGTGGTGGTTACTTGAGTTGAAAAAAGCCACAACAAAGCCAAACAAACCAACCCCCAAAAAACCCTAAACAAAGGAAGGAAGACATGTTCCGTTCCTGCTGGAGGAATGCCCCTGTCGGCCAGCTTGGGGCAGCGATCACGCGGCCAGCACCTGCCAATCACAGCTGAAGGGAAGAAATAGCACTCTTGTGGTGATTTGCATAACTTTCCAAAAAATGCTGATTTCAGTTGAGGAAATCATCACATTCGAACCAAATGAGGACTAGCTGTCTTTAAAATGAACTGAGATGGGTGCCTGGGTGGCTCAGTGGGTTAAGCCTTTGCCTTTGTCATGATCTCAGGGTCCTGGGATCAAGCCCTGAATTGGGCTCTCTGCTCAGCGGGGATCCTGCTTCCCTCCTCTCTCTCTGCCTGCCTCTCTGCCTACTTGTGATCTCTGTCAGTCAAATAAATAAATAAAACTCTTAAAAAAAAAAAAAAGCCTCTTTAAAATGAACTGAGAGCAGCCCTTCTCACCTTAACTGTACATCAGAATCACCTGGAGGATTTTCAGGTGTTCTGATGCCGGGCCCCACTCCTGACTGGCTAGGGTCCCCAATACTGATATTTTTAAATCTTCCCAGGTTATTGTAATGCGCTGCCAAGGCTGAAAACTGCTGCCCTAGCCTCTTGTTATTGTGGAGAAAATCCCAATAGCCCTTAGGCTTGACAAGTATTGACCCAGCTGTTGATATGAGAGATGATTCCCAATTTACAGATGGGAAAACCAAGATCCAAATTATATACCAGTTTATTCAAGGTTTAGGTTCATCACTGCTCAGTTTCAGAATGTGATCAATACCTTTGAGGATACCCCCTCTTTAACTTTTCCTTGGTCCTCGGTAAAGGACACTTGAATCACAGATTTTTAGACTAGAGAAGGACCTCATTTGAAGTGATTGAACAAAGAAGGCATCCGAGAAGAGCAGGAGGTGATCTCCACCATCTTTGTCTCCGGTGCTCCCTCCGACCATGCCCTAGACAAACATTTGTTAAGTGGAACCACGTGACCAAGGTTCCACAGCCCCTACACCTGGCCTCTGGTCAATGGTTGCACTACACCTGCTCCCTCACTTGGAGGCTTAAAATGTGTGTGACACGGTGTTTAGATGAAACTCTGTGTTTCATCTAAACCATGGGCTTTTTCCTCAGGCACCGTCAGCTTCCTGTTTTCCATGATGCTTCTCCTCAACATACCACATTTCACTCATTTCTCCTTGCCCTGTTTATGGGCAGTGCTCTCTCTGGAGCTCTAGGAGACAGTCTTGGGCACTACTCCACCTCCTCGTCTGCTTTTTTGGCATGTCTCTGAGGAGAGCCGAGCTTGAGGCCGGGGTGTATGAGTCTGAGCCTGGGGTTTGTGGCTGTGACAAACTGGGGGTCTCTGGTACCTGGCAAGAGTAGGGCTGTGTCAAGGTTGATACTGTGAGGGGCTGCATGGGGCTTGGGAATGGAAAGAAGAGCTGGAAATTTCCACTGTGAGGGCACTCACGGAAGGACCTCAGGTGAGGGGTGGGGAGGCCATAGGTCTGGATGACAACATCACCATCAGTTAGAGGAGAACCAGCCTGTCTAGGAGCATAAAGGGAAAATGAGTTACATCCTGAGTAGGCAAACCCGGGCTTGGAGAGCTGGAGATCTCTCGACGTTGAGGCTGTTCCTCCAACACAGACTTCTTGCGGGCAGGCACTGCCTCGCTGCTGGGATAGAAGCTCAGAGAATTGCTTTGGTCACTCCATGGCAGACACGGAGATAGACACCTCAAGGCATGTCAAGGAGCTATTGAGTCGGACTCATCGGGGTCTAATCCTGGCCATGTGACTTCAAGCTCACTCCTTAACTTCTCTGGGCCCCAGTTTTCTTTTCTGTAAAATACTGTCTACTGTAGAAGATGATTGTTGCTACTATTATTTCAAAATATAATTGAGATAGAATATAACATTATATTAGTTTTATATGTGACATATGATTTGCTACTTCTGTATATTGTGAAATGATCACCACAGTTAACATTTTTTTCCTTGTGTTGACAAATTTGAAGATCTACTCTCTTACTGACTTTTAAATATACAATACAGCATTATTAGTTTAGTTTATAAGTCCTCTGACTTATTTTATAACTGGAATATTGTACCTTTTGACTACTTTCACCCGTTGTTACGATCATTTACACAAAAAGCACTCATTAAATTCCCTCTGTATAGATTTTTGTATTTGTACTGAAACAAAAAGAGATTTGCAAAACAAAACAAAACACCAAAAAACAAAGCTTAAAGGGAACTTTCTTTGACCATATCTTATTATCTTGCAGTCCATAATAGAATGCAAACACAACTGATATCAATTATGGCCTCTGAGAGGCCTCTGAATTGTCAACATAAATGACAATGTTGTATTTAGTATAGCTTGTGAATTATTGTATTTATACCGAATTTTTATTGTTAGAAAATAAATAATTTAAGTATGTTATATGATATCTTCCTGTTTATTGGAACATTTAAGTAGACCGAGAGCCAACTTGAGGAACTGTGTTAAAGAATTCAGAATTGCAAATATGGTTCCGTTCTCTAAATCAGTGAAAAATGGGAGTAGAAGCAAGGACTGGAATCAGAGCAGGGATTCTGGTTATCTTTCTGGAAGGCTCAGGAAATTTGTATGTTGTGTCTTTGTAGCTGGTGGGTTGTATGTATGTGCGTGTGTTTCTTAAACTAGGATTCAGGAGATGCTAATGAAATCACTTCAAAATGACCTTGTAGCTACTGAAATTAAAAAATGTTGGAAATAAGAGCCAAAGTCGATAAATTACAGACCAAGGGGGGCAAAGTACATTGGATTTTTGATTTTGATTTTTTACAAAACCGTGATAATGACATCATAAAATTTTGTAGTATTTTTTCACTTTACTACCTCAAAACACACTTCATAATCATGAGCGAATAAACCTTAAAACTACCCCTACCTGACATCACTATCAGCATCTGTATTTCCCGCTGGGAGGAAGGGAGATAGAGGAATTAAGTGATGTATCTACTTAGGGGCCAGAATTAGTTTGGATGTTAGTTTTCAATTTTAACTAATCACTGAAACATAATTTGGGTTTAAAAAAAAAAAATACACCACAACTCTTGAATAACTTTTTTCCTCCATGTATCTATTTCAGAACAGTCTGGTCATCAAAAAGAATTCTGGCATTTTCTTCTCTTCATAAAAATTGTTGCCATGGAAATACTTCGGTTTCCCAAGTCCTTCAGTTGCCTGCATCTGAACAGGTCATAAACAAGCAAGATTAACGGAGGTCCAAGGTGAAGTCTTTTATGATGGAAGTAAGGTTGGTCATAGGCTGCATCACAAAGCCTTCCCAAGTGCATTTCTTCAGAATAATGGGACGGTTCATGAGGCTGTGTTCGCTAACGGTGGTTTCTTCTGCTAACTGGCATGGATCTCTGCCTCCTTCCAAATCAAACCCACTAAACCCGTGACTGTTTCCCATGCAGAAGTCTTATTTTATTTTGATCAGCTAATAAATATGAACTTCTGTATACTAGAAATGCCATGGTATCTCTTAGAGGCTGTTGCCCCCAAACATTGGGAGTTGGTGATATTTTTCAAGGCAGTCCAGGCCATTGCTTGCATTTTCATCAAATCATGTTGTTAACTGATAACAGTCATTTGTTTCATTCCTGGGGGACCTGACCACGGTGTGATCTTATAGCCCCCGCAAAAACGTTCCCCCTCTTGCCCTGGGATAGGAGCTATGCATTACTTTCCATGAATTTGTTGAAATCCAGTGGGTGCAGGAGGAATCGTAAAGTTCAACTCTGAGCAGGAATGTTTCAGAATCTGAATGAATAAGAAGGGGGAGATTGATTCATGCCTGGATCCATGATCTCTACGCATCGTTTTATTTCATTCTGATACAGTGTCCCTCCCAGCTCCTGAGCTCTATCTGGTGCTCATCTTTTCGCAAAAGTAGGTTAAACAAGAAATGAATTTTGTATTGAGATTTTCATCACCGCTCTCATCTGGAAGGGAGATCAAGAGTTGCACACTCTTCTGGCTAAGCCTTGCATTTGTAGGTTTAAAAAAAAAAAAATGTTAAGCAGACTCCCAGGTTTGGAAATAAGAAAGAAGGCCTAGGACAGAGATGTATATTTCAGAGTCTTTGGTGAAAATAGTGTAATTGAGAGCAGAGGTGAAAACAAGATCGCAGGGGACATGATAAACGGTACGAAGAGAAGAGGGCCCAGCAATGAGTCCCTTGGGAGCTCCCAGGCTGGAGGAGAAAGAGCCCGTGATGGAAAGGGACCAAGAGAAGCTAGGAAGCTGGATGGGAAACCATGTGAGTGTGCTTGTCTGTCAATGAGCCCAGGAAGGACCATGGAACGTTTCCAGAGGAAAGACGAGGACTCTGTGGAGGAGGCTACTGAGAGAACAAATAAAAAAAGACGAAAGAGTATCTGCTGGCATTGTCGAAATTAATGAGAACCGGACTGGAGGGTCAGGAAATCAATGGTTGTGAGGAGGTGTAGACAGCAGGTGTAGACATTTGATTGTGAAGGGAAGAATTGAGATAAGCTGGTGACAGGAAGGGGATGAGAAGTCCAGAGAAAACTCTGTCTTTATGGTTTGTTTCTTGTTTTTGTTTTTTGAGGTTGGAAGAAAATTTAAATGTTGATTAAAAGATCCAGTGGGCAAAAGAGGTGATATCTGGGAGCAATGGGCTTCAGGCCTCCTTGGGATGACTGACCCAGAACAGGAGAATGGACAAGGAGGAGGCAGTGGGACTGGGCTGTGGCTGGGATGTTTGCAGGGGGACAGTGCGGGGCCTGTTGGATGGTTTCTGTTTTCTCCTAGAGCACCCCCTCTCTTTTTAGATTTTTTTTTCTTTTTTTTTTTGACAGAGAGGGAGAGAGAGTGCATAAGCAGGGGGAATGGCAGGCAGAAGGAGAGGGACACACAGACTCCCCGGGAAGCAGGGAGCTCAATGCAGGACTCAGTTCCAGAACGCTGGGATCATGACCTGAGCTGAAGGCAGCCGATTAACTGACTGAGCCACCCCGGTGCCCCTAGAGCCCTTTCTAAAACAAGAAGCAGAGCCATCCACTGAGAGGGACGGGGTAACACAGACGTCAGGAACAAGGGAGCACAGCTGAGGTTAGCAACTGGGAATTCACGGTGTGAATTCCTGGCTTCACGTCTTCAACGATTCTCAGCTACCCAAGTTTAGGCTAGGATAAAGCAGAAAGAGCAGGGGTTGGAGGCAGACGCAATTTCGGCACAACTACGAGAAAGGGACAGACAGAAGGAATTAGAATTTCAGCCAGACCAGGAAGTTGGTGAATGAAGCCAGAGAGGTCTCAGAGCTCGCCATGGAGGGATAATGGTCTTGATGATGCCAAAGGACACGGGAGACCCTAAATTGGGGTGAGAGGAGTCTGACACAATAGAATGGGTGTTTAAGTCACTGATTTTTGAGGTAGAGCAGTTTGGAGGGCTGACAATATCTAGGATGTAGAGAAGAGGAGGGGGCCATTCGAAACAGGGGTGGGGGGTTGGGGAGTCAAGGAGCTGAGAAGCCGGGAGGCTGGATGGGGAGCTCCACTCCCATTTGTTCTATTCCAGGCGGATTATAGCCCAGCACTGAGGTGGCCAGAATAATGAGGAACCAGGCGCCAAAGTTTTCGTTCAGTACAGGGGCATGGACTGAGAGATCCAAGGACCAGAACAACAAGAGGAAAGAGAGGCACAGAGACCCAGGCCTCAAATAAGTGATTTTTTTTTAAGATTTTATTTATTTATTTGACAGACAGAGATTACAAGTAGGCAGAGAGGCAGGCAGAGAGAGAGGAGGAAGCAGGCTCCCCGCTGAGCAGAGATCCTGATGTGGGGCTCGATCCCAGGACCCTGGGATCATGACCTGAGCTGAAGGCAGAGGCTTTAACCCACTGAGCCACCCAGGCGCCCCTCAAAGAAGTGATTAATATTAAACTTTAATGGTAAATGTGTAATGGGATGTATTTTTAATGTGCTGTAGTTTTTTTAAATTAATGTCTTATTTTTTTCAGGGTGACAGGTCTGTGATTCATCAGTCTTACACAATTCACAGCACTCACCATAGCACACACCCTCCCAATGTCCATCATCCAGCCACCCCATCCCGCCCACCCCCCTCCACTCCAGCAACCCTCAGTTTGTTTCCTGAGATTAAGAGTGTTTTATGGTTTGTGTCCCTTGCCAGTTTGGTTTTGTTTCATTTTTGTCTCCCTTCCTCTATGATTTTCTGTCTTGTTTCTCAAATTCATCATATCAGAGAAATCATATGGTAATTCTTTCTTTGATTGACTTATTCCATCAGCATAATAACATCTAGTTCCATCCACGTTGCAAATGGCAAGATTTGGGGGGTTTCTTGATGGCTACATAATATTCTATTGTATATACATACCACATCTTCTTTATCCATTCATCTGTTGATGGACATCTAGGTTCTTTCCATAGTTTGGCTATCATGGACAATGCTGCTATAAACATTGCCCCTTTGGATCACTACATTTGCACGTACCCCTTCAGATCACTACATTTGTATCTTTAGGGTAAATACCCAGTCGTGCAATTGCTGGCTCATAGGGTAGCTCTATTTTCAACTTTTTGAGGAACCTTTGTGCTGTTTTCCAGAGTGGTTGCACCAGCTTGCATTCCCACCAACAGTGAGGAGGGTTCCCCTTTCTCTGCATCCTCACAACACCTGCTGTTTCCTGACTTGTTAATTTTAGCTGTTCTGACTGGTATGAGATGGTAGCTCATTGAGATTCTGATTTGTATTTCCCTGATGCTGAGTGATGTTGAGCACTTTTTCAATTGTCTGTTGGCCATTTGGATGTCTTCTTTGTAGAAATGTCTGTTCATGTCTTCTGCCCATGTCTTGATTGGATTGTTTGTTCTTTGGGTGTTGAGTTTGATAAGTTCTTTATAGATTTTGGATACTAGTCCTTTATCTGATACGTCATTTGGGGATATCTTCTCCCATTCTGTCAGTTGTCTTTTGGTTTTGTTGATCTTTGCTGTGCAGAAGCTTTTTATCTTGATGAAGTCTCAATAGTTCATTTTTGCCCTTGCTTCCCTTGTCTTTGGTGATGTTTCTAGGAAGAAGTTACTGCTGCTGCGGCCAGAGAGGCTGTTGCCTGTGTTCTCCTCAAGGATTTTGATGGATTCGTATCTCACATTTAGGTCTTTTATCCATTTTGAGTCTATTTTTGTGTGTGGTGTAAGGAAATGGTCCAGTTTCATTCTTTTGCATGTGGCTGTCCAATTTTCCCAACACCAATTTTTAAAAAGATTTTATTTATTTATTTGACAGAGAGAGACACACACAACAAGAGAGGGAACACAAGCAGGGGGATTTTGAGAGGGAGAAGCAGGCCTCCCACTGAACAGGGAGCCCAGTGTTGGGGTGCTCGATCCCAGGACCCTGGGATCATGACCTGAGCCGAAGGCAGATGCTTAATGACTGAGCCACCCAGGTGCCCCACCAACGCCAGTTGTTGAAGAGACCTTTTTCCTATTTTGTCAAAGATTAGTTGACCATAGAGTTGAGGGTCCATTCCTGGGCTGTCTATTCTGTTCCATTGATCTATGTGTCTGTTTTTGTGCCAGTATCATACTGTCTTGAGGATGACAGCTTTATAATAGAGCTTGAAGTCTGGAGTTGTGATGCCACCAGCTTTGGTTTTCTTTTTCAACATTCCTCTGGCTATTCAGGATCTTTTCTGGCTCCATACAAATTTTAGGATTATTCGTTCCATTTCTTTGAAAAAAGTTGATGGTATTTCGATAGGGATTGCATTAAATGTATAGATTGCTCTGGGTAGCATAGACATTTTCACAATATTTGTTCTTCCAATCCATGAGCATGGAATGTTTTTCCATTTCTTTGTGTCTTTCTTAATTTCTTACATGAGTATTCTATAGTTTTCTGAGTAAAGATTCTTTGCCTCTTTGGTTAGGTTTATTCCTAGGTATCTTACGGTTTTGGGTGCCATCGTAAATGGGATCTGCTCCTTAATTTCTCTTTCTTCTGTCTGGTTGTTGGTCTATAGAAATGCAACCGATTTCTGTGCATTGCTTTTATATCCTGATACTTTACTGAATTCCTGTATGAGTTCTAGCAGTTTTGGGGTGGCATCTTTTGGGTTTTCCATGCCATCTAATGTGCTGCAGTTTTAACATAGGGTATCACAGATTTAAAAATCACATATTTCTGATTTTTTTAAGAAAAGAACTTGAGGGGTGCCTGGGTGGCTCAGTCGTTAAGCGTCTGCCTTCAGCCTGGGTCATGAACCCAGAGTCCTGGGATCGAGCCCTGCCTCCAGCTCCCTGCTTGGCAGGGGGCCTGCTTCTCCCACTCTCTCTCTGCTGCTCCCCCTGCTTGTGTTCCTTCTCTTGTTGTGTCTCTCTCTGCCAAATAAATAAATAAAAATCTTGAAAAGAAAAGAAAAGAACTTGAGTTGATGTGATTATGAGACATTTCTGTTGTAAAGGCATAGGAGTTTTGTTTGTTTTATAGTAATTGAAGTTGAGGCTCCACTGTGGGACCCTGGGACCATGCAGAGTGAGTGACCATCTGATAGCAGGGCTTACTGGAATCATCTATCAAAAGGTAAAAAGGTCATTTTCCCAGACGCCATTTCAACCACGGGAAGCAGAAGATTTCTTGATCTACCGTTCAAAGACATCTGGTTTTAGAAGACAGGAAAAGAAAGGAAGAGAAACTGCTTTTGTACAATTCCATAAACGTAGTTTACAAGAATGTTCTTCCTACTGAAACAGGTGGGATGACTCCACATAACCTGACTGCTTAGCCATCACAAACTTTGGATGCCCAGAAATTCTGCTTTCACAGGGATGCTCTGCTAGTGTCTGGAAATACTAAGACTGGGCCGGCAGCCCATTACAAGACTTGCTGGAGGCTCTTAGTTTGTCCCAAGTGCTGCTGAGGTCATTAGCCTTCTTCCACTAAGCAACACCTGCCCCTTCCCAAAGCTCTCCATTACAGCTGGCCCCAGAGAATTCCAGAGGCATCCACACCAGGAAAGCAAAGGGAGAGCTCTTTGGGTATGAAATGTAACACCAAAAGCTATTTCGTCCTTGTACAGGCGCAAGTCCTGCTGCTTTGATTCTAGTTCCACAGTCCAGTGTTCACTTTCTCAATTCCTGCTCTGTTTCCAGGCAATCGGCTTCGGATTCCCAGAAAAATCTGGTAGGTGAGGTGGGGAAACCAGAAGCCAACTATGATGCCAGCCCCACATGAACTCAGCAGATTGCTGTGAGTTCTTGACTATGAAGTTTGAAGAAATGTTTGCAGCTGCTTCTATCTGATCCCCCCAAGGGAAGGAGGCTCAGCTACTCCACAGAACCGGAAATGTGCACAAACTTTGAAATGGTCCCTTCCCATTGTCTTGTTCTTAGAGGTCTGATCCTGTCGTGGGCTTCTCTTGCCCTTGTATGTTCAGTGGCCCCATTTCATTTGGGGACCTTCCCTGCTGTCCTGCCATCTGGTCCTGGCAGGGCTGTCACCACTCGGTCCTCTTTTCTCCCCTGCACAGGGGCGGTACTGTGACCCAGGCAGGGCCTTCCCTCATTGAGGAGCCGCGGCTGCAAGCAATCTTCTCATTTGGAAAGAACCAGACTGTGGAGAGAAGCCAAGCGGAGCCAAGGGGAGCCAAGCATCAGAGCCCTGATGACATTATCTGTACTTCTGGACTGGGGCAGGTTTCCCCATTTGCATTTGAATGGTAACGCAGGGTAAATACGGTTCTGTGCTTCGCTTTTTTTCTTTTTCTTTTAGTTAAACAACATATCCTTGAGATTACTCCGCATCAGTGTAAGGAGGGCACCCCCATTTATCCTCACAACGACACAGTTCTTCAACGTGTGGATGCATCAGTCACTGATTCAACCACTTCTCTATTGATGGCCATCTAGGGTTATTTCCAATCTTTCAATATTTCAAGTGCACAAAGCTTCATATTTTCCCATGGCTGTTAGTCTTAGAGGTGGGGTTACTGGATTATCCTATCAGTGTAATTTTGGCAAGACACGGACCAATTCTTCTCCACAGGGATTGTTCTGCACGCTCACTAGGAAGGGGGGGTATTGTGTGTCTCCACCATCTGGCCAACAGAGTATGTCATCCAACCTTTTTTTTTTTTTTTCTCTCTCCAGCATTTTAATCCTGTTCTCTCAAGTCCTGCCCTCCTTGGAAAGGCAACGCAGCTTCTCACCGACAGCAATGACATCCACTTGATAAGACTGTAAGAATATTCATGGAGGTTAAGTTCTAGAGGTGCTGGCAAACCAAGCCTAGAGAGGGTGGAGAACTCATCTATGTTGAGGGGCAGATCACGACCTCCTAACTGGTGATACTGAGGAATAGCCCAGGACACTGGAAAAAGATGGAGTAGAGGTTGGGGAAAGTGGTGGCAGCGAGCACCTTGGGGTACATTTGGAGGTGAGAGAGGACACAAATTGTAGAGAACAATGTAAGATGTTTTGTCCCAGCTAATAGCTGTGGGAGTTGCTTTGGTTTATCTCCAGAAGTGTAAAACCACTGGTAATTCAAGAAGATTTTTAGTATATGAAATTGTCTTTCTTTTTTCCAGTCTTTTGGGAACTAGATCTTTTGGGAAATAATCCCAACGCCCCTCCTCCCCTTCACCCTTCCTCTGGCACACAGCAGAAAGCTGTTTCAACATTGTTAGGGAAATCTTGGGCCCTGTTGGTTGAGTTCAATGCGTTTGCCTCAATTTCCTTGTCTCTTTCTTTCTTTCTTTCTTTTTTTTTTTTATTTTTTTTTTTAAAGATTTTATTTATTTATTTGACAGAGAAATCACAGTAGGAGAGAGGAAGGGAAGAGATCACAGAGAGAGAGGAAGGGAAGCAGGCCCCCTGCTGAGCAGAGAGCCCGATGTGGGACTCGATCCCAGGACCCTGAGATCATGACCTGAGCTGAAGGCAGAGGCTTTAACCCACTGAGCCCCCCAGGCGCCCTCTTTCTTTCTTTTTAAAGATGATGGGGGAAGCAGGCTCCCTGCTGAGCAGAGAGCCTGATGTAGGGCTTGATCCCAGGACCCTGGGATCATGACCTGAGCTGAAGGCAGAGGCTTTAACCCACTGAGCCCCCCAGGC